>NW_011494808.1:879775-880277 GCF_000754665.1 Bison bison bison | reverse complement strand
AGGACACAGAGCAGCCTCCGTGGGGCGGCAAGCCCACACGGCTGTGCCCCGGGCTGGATACCTCCAGCTTCTTCCTTCCTTTTTTTTTTTTTTTTTTGTAAGAGCTGCCAATTCTTTCTTCGGTGATTTATTACACTCACTTCAAGGGGGAAATTTAATATTTGGTTAAAGAAAGTGGCAGGAAATTAAAGCAGTGCTCTCAGCTGCTCTCAGGATGAAGGAAGATGTTTGGGAGGTGTCTGTGGGCTGCAGATTCCTTTGCAGGATGGTGGCAGACTTTTGTAAAGCCTCGAATTTGAATTTCAGGTTTCCCTCTTCTATTTTAAAGAAGAGACAAAAATCACTGGCTTCCACGGGAGAGCTTGGAGCCTTTGTAAAGGGAGACACCTTTGTCTGCTCACCTGGTGCTCAGCTGGAGGTGGTTGAGTTGCTCAGTCGTGTCCGACTCTTGAGACCCCATGGACTGTAGCCCACCAGGCTCCTCTGTCCATGGGATTCTCCA
>NW_011494808.1:829054-879675 GCF_000754665.1 Bison bison bison | reverse complement strand
TGCTCTTCCGATCTAATCCGAACAAATTTTTGGGCCAAGCCACGTTTCTGTGAGACGAGCTGGAACCATGCTCAGCACCCTCCGGGATGTCTAAGGCTAGGGTTTGGAGGCCCAGAGATGTGCCAACAGGACGTCTGTACAAGCACAGCCTATCAGTGCCTGCGTCCTCTCCATTGTCAGCATCCTGCAATGGTCCCAGTGAGACACATTTACATTCCAGCTGCGTGTCCTAGGAGCTGAGGGATCCGAATTCAGGAAATGTTAATTTTTCTGTAGGCAAATCACAATCTCTCTGGGCCTCTGCTTTCTTACCTTTAAAACGATGGGTGAGGGAATTTGCTGGTGATCCAGTAGTTAAGCATCTGTGCTTCCGCTGCAGGAGACATGGGCTCAGATCCAGGTTGGGGAACAAAGATCCCACAGGCAGCGTGGTGCAACCAAATAAATTAAACTAAAAATAACATAGTTGCTGCAGAGCTGATTTATAGCTAGGATATAAAGTGAAATAAAATAAGTGATTGTACAGGAAACATGGTCTTCCCCAATGGCTCAGCAGTAAATAACCCCCCTGCAATGCATGTTCATTGAACAGAAGATGCATATTTGATCCCTGGGTTGGGAAGATCCCCTGGAGGAGGGCATGGTAACCCACTCCCGTATTCTTGCCTGGAGAATCCCATGGACAGAGAAGCCTGGCGGGCTACAGTCCATTGGGAAGCAAAGAGTCTAACACAGCTGAAGCGACTGAGCCTGTACACACAGGAAACGGTTGAAAAGAGTAAGAATGGATGAAAGTGAAATAATCTCTACTGGGGTCTTTCCAACCCTGACATTGTCAAATCAGTCATTTAGCATGTCTTTTTACACATGTACATCCACACACTTTCACAGTTTGGGAAATTACAGTCCTGGGTGTTAAGAGCTCTAGTCTTTCATCCACAGGGCCGTGGAGCTGAGTCAAGCAGAGAAGGACTTCTAAGTGTTCGTATTTGCTGCTTCTGTGTGGCCGAGCAGCCTCAGGGCTGGGCCAGGAGTGAGGGCAGCGGGTCACCACGATCATTCTTAGTCACTAACTCTGGCTGCCTTTGCACATCAGATATATGTTTAGATAAGATGTTTGCCATCACTTAGCCTTCCAGTCACCCTCCATTTCATCCAAAGTCAGTTCAGGGTTTGCCTCCTCTGGTTCTTTCTCATTCCCAGGCCTCTCCTTTCTTTCTAGGTCTCCACCAAACTTGAGTTTTTATAAGGCAAAAAGTGGGAACCTAGATGAAAGAGAGTTCGAGGCCCTAGGAGAAAAGGAGGAGGACTTTAGAAGTTATCAGCTGAAGGAAATAACACAACAGTGAAAGGCAGAGCAGAGCCGAGTTTTAGGGGCTGAGGCAGAGGATCATTTTGTTCAGGGGCTTTTAAGAAAAGGGTGTCTTTGCAGCTGCCAAAGGTGATGGAAGACCTAGGAAGGAATAAGGGAGGTTTATGAGGTTGCCTTGAACAGTGTGTCTGGATCCTCTTTAGACTTCCGAAGAAAAGCAAGCCAAAGATGTGAGCACTTTTCATGTTTTATTGATGGTTTCATTGCTCTGAGACTAGGCCACACAGGACCAGGAGGCATAAGGATTTCTGTTCTTTTTAACGAGGTAATGAAAAAGTATCCCAGAAGGTCGGAACTTTGTTTAGCTCCTGGGTTGTGCCAACTTTGGTTCTGATAAAAATGTAAACCCCCTCATCCCCAAAGGAAAATGCAAGCAACCTGCATTCTTTAAATCTTGGTTTCAGATAATATCCTTGGCGCTTATGGTTTGTACCGTCTTAACAGAGGTGGCCCTTCTGCTTTCTCCCCTGTCCTTTTGCCAGTGGCGGTGATATTATGGGGACTATAGGAAGCTGCTCTGATTGCTCCTGTTTGGGGTATAAATGCATGATGGTCATTATGCCATAAACACCCCAAAGCAAATGAAAATGAGACCAATTCTTAACTCCACCCAATCTTACACCTTGTTTCCTGAGCCATGAAGTTCCGACATGCCATTTTTTGCTTCAGCATAATGATCAGGACGTTATCCCCAAATCCCCAGTGTGTCCACCGGGGCTGGGGATGTCTCCGCTGAAACAAGAGGAGGGCAGTGTGCTGAAGGAACGCTTAGGAGTCCAGGTCTCCACGCTAATGTCAAATCAGCCATCGAGAGAGGCTGCAAGTCTGCTATTTCTGTGAATTCATTATCTGGGATTTATTTCTTAAGGGAAGGAAAAGCTGTTCTACATTAAAATATTCATTTAGAAGCTGATCACTTATAAAATTAGAACCCACTCAGCTCTCCCTGCCTAATGAAATTGTGCAGTTAAACTACCCATTTTTCAAAAAAGGCAGATTACATGTAGTTAATGAGAGTGGCTCTCAGAAACTGCTGGAATCACAAACATAGGAGTCTGAGAGAAATTCTCCCTCTGAAGACTGGAGAAAATGGAAGTGGATTTGGACCTGATGGATTACTCAGAAGGGGGTGACTGGAACATCAAAGGACTTTGGGGAAAATGAAGTACCTGTTCCAAGTTTTGCAAATTGATTTTCTGATTGTTATGTTCCAGTTAAACCTGGGCATAAAGGCCTGACAGTTATGATGCCAGTAAATAACCCAGAGCAAATGACAACGAGACTGAACTGGTGATCGGCGTTGTCTCTTGCTATCCTATTATCTGTTGGAAAAATCAGACTTTGGAAAAAGCCATAGTTTATTTATTCTAAGGATTAGTACAGAATCGGAGAAGGCAATGGTACCCCACTCCAGTACTCTTGCTTGGGAAATCCCATGGACGGAGGAGCCTGGTAGGCTGCAGTCCACGGGGTCGCTAAGAGTCGGACACGACTGAGCGGCTTCACTTTTACTTTTCACTTTTCACTGTCATGCATTGGAGAAGGAAATGGCAACCCACTCCAGTGTTCTTGCCTGGAGAATCCCAGGGACAGGGGAGCCTGGTGGGCTTCTGTCTATGGGGTCACACAGAGTCGGACACGACTGACGCGACTTAGAAGCAGCAGCAGCAGCAGTACAGAATGCAATTAGATCCCAAATCTTCCTAAATATAAAATAAACATTTATTTTCCTACTTGCCAGGTTTAATTTTTCCCCCAAGAACATTCAAAAGAAATTCCTCTAAGTACATATATCATTTCTTTTTGCCTTTTCATGAAAAGCCATGAAATTAAAAGACACTAACTCCTTGGAAAAAAAGCTATGACAAACCTAGGCAGCATATTAAAAAGCAAAGACATTACTTTGCCAACAAAGGTCCACATAGTCAAAGTTATGGTTTTTCCAGTAGTCACATATGGGTGTGAGTGTCGGTCCATAAAGAAGGCCGAGTGCTGAAGAATTGATGCTTCTGAACTTTGGTGTTGGAGAAGACTCTTGAGAGTTCCTTGGACTGCAAGGAGATCAAACTAGTCCATTCTAAAGAAAATCCGTACTGAATATTTGCAAGGACTGATGCTGAAGCTGAAGCTCCAAAACTTTGGCCACCTGATGCGAAGAGCTGACTCAGTAGAAAAGACCCTGATGCTGGGAAACATTGAAGGCAAGAGGAAAAGGAGATGACAGAGGATGAGATGGTTGGATGGCATCATCAACTCAATGGACATGAGTTTGAGTAAACTCCAGGAGTTGGTGATGGACAGGGAAGACTGGCCTGCTGCAGTCCATGGTGTCACAAAGAGTCGAACATGACTGAGCGACTGAACAACAACAACGTAGGTATGTATGTATGTGTATATCTGTCTGTTCACCTGGACTGACAAAGATTTAGTGCTACCCAGAATATACACCACCTCCTTGCAGGTCTTGATAAATGGTTTTTGTGGTCATGGTAACCAGGATGGTGGTTCTGAAATGAATATCAGGGAGCTGACACCACTTCTTTCCATCACTATTTAAATTGAACCTAAAGTGCTTCTCAGAGACTGAGTCCTTTTTAAAAAGTGTTGTTTTATTTTGGAATATAATTGATTAATGGGTTTCCATGTGGCTTAGTGATAAAGGATCCACCCCCAGTGCGGGAGACACAGGAGATGCAGGTTTGATCCCTCGGTCAAGAAGATCCCCTGGAGGAGGAAGTGGCAACCCACTCCAGGATTCTTGCCTGGGAAATCCCAGGGACACAGGAGCCTGGCGGGCTACAGTCCATGAGGTTGCAAAGAGTCAGGCATGACTGAATGACTGAGCACACAGCACTCAACTCACATAGTTGGTTAACAATGTTGTGTTACTTTTAGGTATACAGCAGAGTGATTCAGTTATACATATATATGTATCCCTTTTTCAAATTCTTTCTCCATTTAGGTTATTACAGACTATTGAATAGGGATCCCTGTGCTATACAGTAGGTCCCTGTTGGTTATCTATTTCTAAGGCTGCGTCTTTTAGCATCTTAGCTGCAGCTTCCTATCAGGAAGCTGGAATCCTCCACCAGCAGGCACTGCAGCTGGTCGGCCACTAGAGGGCAGCCGTGTTGCAGAGTGTGTTCTGTCTCCTTGCCAGGCAGCTGGAATCCCTGTGGCGCAGCTACGTCTGCAGCAATTTCTCAGGGAGCAAACAGGTTGCTAGTGATGCTAGCTGGGATCAGGAGAAAAATGACTGTGTTGTATTATGCAGAAGAACTTAGCCTGTTGCTTTAAGGTAAACAAATAATCAGTTTGGGTTCGTTTCTTTAAAGCGCACACCTCCCTCTTGCTTATCAATTATGTTAACCCAAGACCACCCCTCAGCTTTTATTTATAAGGACTACTCTCAAAGGCCATTCCCTGGTGGCTCAGATGGTAAAGCATTTACCTGCAATGCGGGAGACCTGGGTTCGATCCCTGGGTTGAGAAGATCCCCTGGAGAAGGAAATGGCACTTCCTTCTCCAGTACTCCAGTACCCACTCCAGTACCCATGCCTGGAAAATCCCATGGGCTGAGGAGCCTGGTAGGCTGCAGTCCATGGGGTCGCAAAGAGTCGGACATGACTGAGCAACTCCTCTCTTCTCTCAAAGGCCCCCTGCTGCTAGGAGGACAAGGTGTGGAGGAGTCATCAAATGGGAGATGGAGAACAGAAGGATTTGTCAAATGTGAAAAAAGCACATTAAATATTGATAATCAGGAAACTGAAATACAGTCATAGCAGAATGAGGAAGTAAACATGTTGAAGAGTTTGTCCAGGGACACCATCTCAAGGATGCAGTGAGCTCAGATGGAAACTAGAGTTCCATCCCTGTGGAATTCAGGTGGATCTGGGCCAGAGGTTAAGGGGTGACATTTCTTGTCCTGGCACTCATATAGAAATGTTCCCTTTTGTTAACGCGAAATAATGCAATTAGATAAAAGTGACGGTAAGCAAGTGATATCCATTAGTGAGAGTGGATCAATTCCACCACAGATTGTTCATGAAAATCTTTAGTACCAGACAGTCCAAGGTGTCCACAAGGAAGGGCATAGCAGTTTTTATATGGGTCTGAAATAAATGAATCAGGGGAAAGAGTTCTCTTCTTCAAATCCCCGTTACATAACGCATTTCAAAGACTAAGAGGAGGGACTATTGGACAGCCTGTTCCACAGTTCTGTTTCCTTACTGCAGAGAACCGATATTTGAGTGTAGTTGAGTGTAGTTTGATAAAAAAAAAAAAAGTAACACCCAAGCAGAGCTAGGGGCAGATAGATCCGTAGATGAGCCGTCAGCCCCTCTATTCAAAGGTCACGACGTGGCATTCCAGTCCATGCATCTGTGAATCACCCGCCTGTCACTGTCGCTTCATTCTTCTGGCTCCCTCAGTGCAAAGATTAGAATACAACGCTGCAAATAAAAGCAAGGTCATGCGTGTGGTTCCTGTGCACTCTGGATGCTCCATGGGCGGGGCCTCCTGTTGCATTGTCACAGCCTCCTTGCAAAGACTCTAGGCCACCTCCTGGCCCAACAGGGGCCTCTCTGCACATGTTCTTATTCCAACAAGTCCAGAGTCAATTCCATTTTCAGCTCCACTTTTTTTTCTTTTTTGTTTTTGATTCATGCAGAGTGGAATGCAGGATTTTAGTTCCCTGACCAGGGATCAAACATGTGCCCTCCCAGCTTTGGGAACACAGAATCTTAACCACTGGAGGAAGCTCCCCACATAACTTCTGAAAGTCTACTGAGAAGCCACACTCTGGATAAACACTTCCCTGCTCTCCAGAGCGAAGCAGGAATTTTCTTCCTCTAAGCTCTTCCAGCTTCTGAGGGTCACTTTATGAAAGTTGTCCTCTTTCATGTTGAATCAGATCTTTCATCTTCCAATGCATGGTAAGTTTCTTGAGGACAGCTGCTGTTGCTGTTTAGTTATGATGTCGTGTCTGACTCTTTGCCACCCCATGGACTACAGCACCAGGTATCCCTGTCCTTCACCGTCTCCTAGAGTTTGCTCAAACTCATGTTCATTGAGCCAGTGATGCTATCGAACCATCTCATCCTCTGCTGCCCCCTTCTCCTCCTGCCCTCAGGCTTTCCCAGCATCCGGGTCTTTTCCAATGAATCCGCTGTGAGCATCAGGTAGCCTAAGTTTTGGAGTTTCAGCTTCAGTATGAGTCCTTCCAATGAATATTCAGGACTGATTTCTTTTAGGACTGACTGGTTTGATCTGCTTGCAGTCTGCAGCACCACAATTTGAAAGCATCAGTTCTTCAGCGCTCATCCTTCTTCATGGTCCAGATCTCACTTCCGGATTTAACTACTGGAAAAACCATTGCTTTGACTATACGGATCTTTGTCGAGAACAGGTGTAGTGTCTTCTTTTTTATATTCCACGCACTACTCCTATGTTTCTTTGTGAAAATTAGAGGCTTCAAAAGGATTTATTGACTGGATTAATGCATTAACTAAATTAACAAATTGATAGCTAATGATCCCCAAAGGAATAGAGTAGTTTGGGCTGATACCACTCTGGAAAACACAATTAAATGACACATTCAAGCAGCAATTCATTTGTGCCTAAAAGAAACTACTTTTTTGTTTTCTCTTCTCTTCTTAAATGACGGTGGTACTGTGTACTCACGGCTGAGAGAGAAAGAATTACCATGGGTGAATACAGCCAAGGAAGTCAGGGATACGTATGAAGTCAGGGATACGTATGAAGACTCGCTATCCATATGTATGGTTTGATTTATCCTTGGTACATGTAGCACTCAGATATGAGTGACAAGAAGGGTATTTTATGTTTCAAACTCCAATGTCCTCTCTGGGGAGGAACAGAGGGTATTCTTAAAGGAGGTGGAGGCAGTTTGTAAGGCAGAAGAATCTATGACACTGAAAGAACGCAAGAGGGCGCCCTTTCCAACTCTGTTACAAGAGAAAAATACGTCCTTGGTTCTAGAGACTTGGAGTGAACTCTGGAAGCATCACTAACACTTGTATTCACGTTTTGCTTTCTCAAAACTAAGGGAAAAAATGCACTACATAGTGAAATATATTTCTCTCTATATATTATTATGTGTGTTTGTGTGTGTGTGTGCCTGTGTTCAGTCGCTCGGTGGTGTCCGACTCGTGACATCATGGACTGTAGGCCGCCAGGGTCCTCTGGGCATGGAGATTTCCCAGGCAAGAAGACTGGAGTGGGTTGCCATTTCCTCCTCCACGGGATCTTTCGGACCCAGAGATCAAACCTGCCTCTCCTGCATTGGCAGATGGATTCTTTACCACTGAGCCATTTGGGAAGCCCTCTATTAGTCAGAATCCCAGGGACGGAGGAGCCTGGTGGGCTGCCGTCTATGGGGTCACACAGAGTCGGACACGAGTGAAGCGACTTAGCAGCAGCAGCAGCAGCAGCTATTATTCATATGTGTGTATATATATATACATGATGAAATATATTGAGCTATGAAGAAGTATATTGATATTGTATCTAATAAAAATATTCTAAAGTTGTAGTCTTTTATTTTTATGCTAGAAGCAACAGCTGAATTTATTATTTAACAGTAAATACTTGTCTTTCCATCTGTATATGTGTAAACTCTACATGTTCTTCAGCATTTTCTGTGTTTTGTTCTGTGCCCTGTAAGTGAAATTATCCTGACCTTGGCTTCAGGAAACCTGAATTTCACCCCACTTCTCCCATCACATGACTTTAAATAGACAATGAGCCACTCTTTCCTCCCATTTTTCAGTCTGTAGAATCAGAGGGTTGGATCAGATGGTTTCCAAGGTCCTTTCCAGGTTAAATAGTTTTTTGGATCTATGAACTATGATGTTTCTTTATATTAAATATTTGATACATATTACATACAGATGTGAAAGGAATATCAACCATAAATATCTAACTTGTAGGTTTCTTGTTAAAGGAGTGAAATCAGTAGAAATGGAATCAGTCTAAGTTGAATACATATAAACTATGTTGAAGATGCAATGTTTTTGAAACCAGAAGCGGTACTTACAGTTTGAGGTCAAAATGTTTTTGTGGGTTTTCTACACAAGAGTGTTACTCATATGATTGAAGTGACTCAGTTTTGGTGACTAGGTTAGTTCTATAAATACTTGATCTTTGTGATTAGCGTGTTGGTTTAACTGACTCAAGGAAAAGGTTTTATTTGCGGGCGCTGGAGGTTATGATGGCTAGTTTTGTTTTGGGACTCTTTTTTTGTTTCTTAGGCAGTATTTATAAACATCTCTGTTTGGAGAAGTAAATACAGCTTCACTAGATTGAAGATGCTGTTTAAAAGACTTGCATAATAACTATTGCAATTAGGGGTTAGACGTATACTCCCCACCTCCGTCCCACCCTCAGCCCGTGGGTGCAGTCATCATGCCAGCTCTTGCTATTCATCTTCACCCCTTTTTGTGTGGGCCGTTCTTTTTTTTCCTCCTACGTCTTGCCCCATGTTGTCCTCTTTCTTTCTTGGGTCCTGGGGATCCTGAATTCCTCCAACAAATCCTAGGAATCTTTGATACGTAAAATGGCCTGACTCACCCTGGGGAGGAAATTAAAGACTGTAAAAGAAAATTGAAGACTCTAAAGATTATTTTCTGGCAGGGGCGGGGGGGGGGGGAAGTAACAAAAATGCAATGGCTTGGTGCTTTGGGGGGCAAAGGGATGAAGATGCATATGGGAAGCAAAGCAGACTATGTAAGCATAGCCTAAAAGGCATTTGGAACAGACAGTCTAAAACTGTGGTCCCCAAATTATCTGGAACCAAAGAAAATAATTTTTCCATGGATGGCAGGGGTCGGGAGGGAGGTTTTAGGGTGATTTCAGCACACTGAATTTATTGTGCCCTTTATTTCTATTATTATCACATCAGGCCCACCCTAGATCATCAGGCATGAGGTCTCAGAAGTTGGGGACTACCAGCCTAAAACTTAGCCATGAACTTCCTTCCTCCCTTCATTCGTTCATTCTCTCCACAAGCAGTGAGCATCTTCTGCATGCCAGGCACTGGGCAGGCACTTGGCATCAAGGTTGAAGTGGTTCTATGGTTTCAAGAGTATTGGAGTCTAGACAGGAAAGTAAACAGGTAAACAGATCAGAACGAAAAAAAATAAGCATATACCAAAGAGAGTGGTAGCACAAGGGAACACGATTCAGCTTGTCTAAACCATGGAAGCTTTGCAGAGGAGGAGCCAGTGATGTTACGTGCCCGACAGTTATTAGTTGTCCAGGTGGCTCAAGGGACAAAGGGTGTGGGAAGAAAAGGAAACTTTCACAACAGCACAGGACTGACAACAGCCCCGTGTGTCCAGGGAATGACGAGCTGCTGGGATTGCTGGGGGCTGAAGTTCAAGGGAGCAGGTGGTGGGGGTAAAATCACAGAGTCAGGGACTAAACGGTCAAAGCTTTGCGGGTCATGTTGAAGACTCTCACCAGCGTGTGCTGAGGATGAAGTGGGTTCTGTGGGGAAAGTCAGATGAACATTTTAGAGAGAGTGCTGCTCAAGTCTTAGAAGCATTAGGGGTTATAGGCACAGGAAGGCTCAGGCAAGCACTGATGAGGATTCTCCCAAGACTCCGCAGGTGAAGAATCCACCTGCCAATGCAGGAGACACAGGAATCACAGGTTCGAACCCTGGGTAGGGAAGATTCCCCTGGAGAACGAAGTGCTAGAGTATTCTTGCCTGGAGAAGCCCATGGACAGAGGAGCCTGGAGGGCTGCAGTCCATGGGGTCGCAAAAGAGTCGGACACGACTGAATACTCATACATTCCCCAGTGTTCACATGCAAGCTTCATCCCATCCGCCTTTTCTCACTTTGGTTGTATGTGTGTTCACCACTCTTCACACAGGCGTATACTTATGCCTTGAGCGTGCAAGTGTTTTGTAGTTTTAAAAGTCCCTTTTCATCTTTTCCTCTTCTCTGACATGGCAACAGAGACTTCGTTTTACATGTAGGGAAACCAGGTAAAGAGTCTGCAGTGAAATTGAGATTAGAACTTACACTCCTAGGCATTCATTTTCCCCTCTTTCTTTCTTTTTTTCCCCTTTCTTGTCTCCTTCCTTGCTTCCTTCTTTCTTTCTTCTTTGATCACAGGAAGACTCTCTAAGTTGCTAAAGAAAGACATCATATGGAGATGGGGGCAGTGCCCCAAATGTGGTCAATATGGTCATTAAAAACACAGACAATAATCAACGGAGTGCATTTTACTGGGTGAAAAATTCAGTTGCCAAGCACACATCGTACACATTTATGTCTCTGTGTATGCATGTATACATATATACCAAGTTGCATATAAGTTGTGTACTTTCTGATAGAGAAGAATTTGGTTGCATGTGGTCAAACTTTCTTCTAGGTTTGCTAGATACGTGAGTTGGCAAAAAACGACACCAAGTTCAGAGGCATCTGGTCACTGGGAAACAGAGATTTTGTCTAGGTGCCTTCAAATGAGAACCATGGAATAAGAGCTATAATACCATCCACGTGTTTCTCTACTCCTGGGTTATAAGAATCCAACCAGCAATCCTATTACCCAGAAAGAGTAAATTTCTTTAAAGGCCACACTTCTCCATGAGGTACCTTTCTAGCATGTGTGGGTTTTTTTGGTACAAAATCTGCTTTTGCTCACATTAGCACCTGGCTCCAATTATGAATTTTTCATATTAATGGCTATAAAGAGGCAAGTTGTGTAAGCAGGCGTAACTTTTACAGCTAAAAATAACCTGATCTCCCGTTACCAGGACTTGAGGCACAAAACAAGGACATTTTCTTCTTGCAGTGCTCGTTTAGTGAGTTCACCTTTTGCTTATCTGAAACCATGCCCCTGGTAGAGGGATTAGTCATAAAGGTTCTGGCTTCGAGTGTCAGCAAAAGCTGTAACCACACAAACCAAGGAATAAAATTCTCTGGGAAAGCAAAATAAGCGCCTTCAGGGTTTTGCAGATGTCTCCAGAGTCCCGCATAAGAGCTGGCGCAGTCGTCTTTGCCCTGCTGCTTGACTAAGCTGTGGAGCCCTGGGTAAGATATGTTGGTATTATCCCAGGAACCCGGGAGAGGGAAGCGAGGAACCTTCTGGAGCCATGCTGAGTAGACTGATCCTCTCTTCTTTATTATTGTAGTCAGCTCAAAAGAGTGTATCTATCAGACTGAGGTGGCCCCCGACTTGGAAACAAATGCTGTGCTGACTGGAAAATTCTGGAAGGCACAATTCCTCTAGTGATAAAAACTGGTAAGAGAAACCCAGCAGGGAGGCAGCAGGGCTAAAGATTTAAGAGGGATTATTCCTTCTTTTTTATTTATTTTTTTAACACCAAAAACATTTTGTATTGGGGTATAGCTGATCAGCAAAGTTGTGGCTGTTTCAGGTGAACAGTGAAGGGACTCGGCCATACATACCCCTGGATCCATTCTCCCCCACACCCCGCTCCCATCCAGGCTGGCACATAACACTGAGCAGAGTTCCCAGTGCTATACAATAGGCTTTTGTGGGTCATCTGTTTTAAATATAGCACTGCGCACACGACCTTCCCAAAGTCCTTAACTATCCCATCCCCCAGGCAACCATGAGTTCGTTTCTAAGGCTGTGAGTCAAGAGGGATTGTTCTTTCTTTGGCTCTTGTTCTCCTGTGCCACCCAGAGCACCCTGTGTTTTTTGGACCCATTTGACACTGGGATCAGGATTAATGGATCTGTTCATCTGAGCTCAATTATGAACCATTCACCTAAAAATCTCAGGAGTGAAGTGAAAATTGCTCAGTCAGGTCCGACTCTTTGCGACCCCATGGACTGTATAGTCCCTGTAATTCTCCAGACCAGAATACTGGCGTGGGTAGCCTTTCCCTTCTCCAGGGGATCTTCCCAAACCAGGGATCGAACCCAGGTCTCCCACATTGCAGGCAGATTCCTTAGCAGCTGAGCCACAAAATAAATAAATAAAACTCAGGAGCAGAACTGCAGATCTTATAATCAAGTATTGAATTATCTCTAATTTATTTACTTAGGGAATTGAGAGCCCTGAGTTTTGCCATCTAATGTGGAAAGATTTACAGTGGAAGGACATCTTTAAGAGCAGGAGGAACAAAGTTTTTTGTTTTTCTGTGGGCTCTGAACAGTTAAAGCTAAACCTGATTTAGAAAGTGGGGTCTAAGTGGCCGGGTGGTGCCAGGCGCTTCGCACCTTCAACCCCTCCTGCCATGGGTCCCCCACTGCCTTTCAAAGATGAAAGGCAAACATGAGTACCTTTCTCCAAAGAAGCAGAGGCCCAGTGAAGCTGGGCAGAGACAGTCCAGCACTTATTTGTCCCTCTGCTCTTCCCACGTGAAAGGGCACAGAAATTACCCCAAGGACTGCTTTCTTCCCATCCCTTTTTACAATCCCCTGATGCAGTAGACAATTCTGACCGCTCTGCATTTTTTTTCAAAGGTGCAGAACTATAGAGAACATAGAACTGATTTTACAGGAGATCAACCATTACAGAATCTGAGGCCTTACCCGCTCACCCACCACAGAGTTTATTACTATAACATCTTGAAGGGAAAAGTAAGCCAGGTAAAATATTCGTCAACAGGAAAGTTTCCTCAGATACCCCTTAGACTTTTAGAGATGATGAGATACGTAAAATATCAAACTTGCTGCTAACCACACGCTTAGGACAGCCACCCACAATAAAAAATTGTGTGGCCAAAATGTCCCTTGTCCACAGTTCTGAGGTGGAGAAATCTGATTTAAAGTAACCCTATTTTTAATTTTTTTGTTTTAATGGGAGGATAATTGCTTTACCATATTGTAATGGTCTTTGCCATACATCAATACAAATTGGCCATGGGTATACATGTGTCCCTTTCATCCTGAGCTCCCTTCCCACCTCCCTCCCCATAAAGTCACTGTAGATGGAGGGTGGCACACTGCAGCCTGTGAGCTAAATCTGGCCCCCTGCTTGTTTTTGTAAATAAAGCTTTATTAGAACACAGTCATGCTCACTCATTTATGTGTTGTCTATGGTGCTTTCATGCTGCAAAGATACAGTTGAGTGGTTGTGACACTGATTATGTGACTTCACAAAACCTAAAATATTTATTATTTGGTCCTCTACAAAAGAGCAAAAATGGTATTTTGTCATGTAAATAAACATTTTAATTTTTAACATTTCAGATAAATTTAGATAATAATTAGGTAAGAACAAAAATAATAACATTCAGAGAAGTTCTGTATGTAGGAGTAGATCTGGGTTCTGTGGGGCGTGAATTCAATTTTACAGATAACATCTTTAAGAAAATTGGTATAAAGTTACATATTTATTTATGGCATGAAAATAAATCTCACTAATGAGAGCCTTGCAAATTCAAGTCCTTTTCTACTAATACCTATGTAGTCAGGTTTCCAGAAATAATTGCACAAAGCATTCTTTATGCTCTCCCATGACACCCTACAGCTCAGCAATTCCCAACACCCACAGGGGCTGTGCAACCCACCTGCTTCTCTGTATCTTCAGCTCTGTGCAAACATGTCCAGTGCAGCGTTTTTGTTCTTTGATCAATGAGCATCTGAAGAGCTAGCTTGGATTCTGGCTTTCCCACTCACTACTTGGGTGACTGTGGGCAAGTGAGCTCTTCTCTCTGTGTCTCATTTCCTTAAATAGTTAGAGTGTAGCCTGTCCCTTTAAGCACTTCATCTCTATAAGTTATTGCTCAATTCTCTTTGATCTTAAAAAAAATGTAGATTCTCTTGGATTTTTCTTAGAAAGTTTTTATTATCTGTTACATTGCCCCTTTTCCCCTAGTTAAAAGAAAATTGGTGTCTTATGACCAATATTCGTATTCACTTTCAGCTCTATTCTAGACCTAGACATTTAAATCTCTCTGAATTGAATGTCCATGAATCATTACAACTCCTTCAGTGTCCTCTCTTATGATTTGTTCAACAGCCTACACCATCAAAATGTGTGTTTTCTGCTTTGTTGCTTATCTTTTTCATGCTTAGAAATAGGCTTGACGTGCTCTATATAAGAGGCACAAATAAGTCAACTGTAAGAATCTAAGAGACATTTCTTATTTTTGTGAAGATTTTTTCGAACATTCAAGTGACTATCAATCCCCAAGTGACTGGAAGATGATTCATTCTATTGTTCATTTTTCAAATCTGAATAATTCTCTCAACTGGATTTCTTCACCCAAAAGTGTTGTCAAGGGCATAACTTTAAATCAGAGTCTAATTTGAGTTTGCATGTTCAAGTCAAGAACTAAAGAACTGCAGGATTTATGCTGCCCAGAGTGCAGCTTCTGACATGGCATCAAGGAACATCAAGTCGGGAGATATGGCATTAAGCGGGGATGGGAAGGTGGAGGGCTTGATGGCAACCATCATTAACATCCACTGTCAAGTCCATGACGTTTCTGGACTGTACACAGGATGTGCACAGATGATGTTTCCACATCACACATCACTGCGTAGGAGGAATTTACCCCTATTTCACTGACCATCATGTGTTCCCAACCAGCTCTCATCCTATCATGAATTATTAGCATAATCACAGATAAGGATGGGTTTCCCAGGGGGTTCATTGGTAAAGAATCCTCCTGCCAATGCAGGACACACAGCTTCTATCCCTGGGTCAGAAAGACCCTCTGGAGAAGGAAATGGCAATCCACTCCAATATTCTAGCCTGGGAAATTCCATGGACAGAGGAGCCTTGCAGGGTAGAGCCCATGGGGTCACAAAAGAGTCAGACACAACATAGCAACTAAACAACAGGGATAAATAAGCATGACTGGAAAGCACTTTGGAGAGTTTTTTATGTGGGTAAACTAAAATACAGATAATTTAAGTAACAGGTGATTATAAGTGGAATTACATCTTGGAAAGAAGATCTGAAGTCCTAGTTGCAAACTTTTCTTCAATTCATTTTCACTTTAATCAAAGTCATAAAAGCTTCTAAGTATGAAAAGGCTTTCAATGCAGGATAGCTTTCCCTGAACAAACCCTCTCAAACCTTCCAGCCCTGATCCTCAGAGGCAGACTCTGTAGTAGATCTATTTCTTGGTATTTGCCTTGATAATTCTAAATGAGATGCTCATGTAATAATTTCCTGATTTCCAGTTATGGGAACAATTTAGTGCTTGCTGGTTGTCTTAACTAACTTGAGGGACAATACAGGGTAGAATTTAAGGGCTTCTCAGGTGGCGCTAGTGGTAAAGAACCCACCTGCCAATGCAGGAGACATAAGAGACATGGGTTGGATCCCTGGGTCAGGAAGATCCCCTGAAGGGGGACATGGAGATCCACTCTAGTATTCTTACTGGAAGAATCCTATAAACAGAGGAGCCTGGTGGGCTACAGTCCATATAGTCTCAAAGAGTCAGATATGACTGAAGCGACTTAACGCTCACACTCACACAGGGTAGAATTTAGAAGCAAGAACAGTGGAGCCGGGTGTCCTGGGCTTAGATCTTGGGGCAAGAACTTCCTCCATTTATCTCCGTACCTCATGTTCCTTGTGTGTGAAATGGTCATAAGACCTGTGCCTTTCTCAATAGGTAGTAGTGAGTTAAATGGATGAGACTATGTAAAGCATCCAGAACCTTCTCCAGCACACAGTCTGTGCTCCATAAGCAGGCCATTGTTCTCCCTCCCCATTCACTTAAAGACGCAGTTGCAGGTAAATCGCCAGAGAGTAAACACATAATTATGATCCGAAACTACTTAGGAAGTGACCCCTCCAGTTTCACTTCCTTTCTTGACCAGATTTTTATGTCTTTTCAGAAACCAAATTTTTCCAGAAATTAATAATACCTTCATTTATTTTTCATCTTCTCTCAAGACACTTGATCACTTGAAAGATGCCTCTATAGTAAAACTGTTTTTTCCAAGGGATTTTCTCCTAACCAACGACTCTTTACATCAAAATAGAATTAAAAATACAATAAACCTTGGCAAAGTGGTTCATCTTTGTTGATTGCATTCCAGTCTTGCAGGTGACCATACAAGTTTCCCTGTTTGGTAGAACCCGTATCTTCCTCTTTTTTTTTTTTTTTTAGTTTTCTCATTGCAAGAACATATTTCTGGCACCTTCCACAGAAGGTGTTCACAGAGTATACTTTTTTGGCACCTTGCCTGTGTGCAGCTGTCTTTTTCTATCATCCTGCTTGACTGACAGCTTGGGCTCTACGCAGAATTCTAGGTTGAATATTGTTCCTTCAAAATGGTTTGGATGGTATTTTCTAGCTTTTGAGGAGCTCACTTCTCTTCTGGTTAATGATATGTGTTTTCATAAATGATATCATATCTGGTTAATCATAATTGTTTTCAAACAACTATTATTATTCTGAAATCTTGTCAGATCTCTACCCTTAGTGGCTTTTCACAATAATGTGACTTTTTCTTTAATTTGTTTTTTAATTCCTTCCTTGATGCCTCATGAGATTACATTTAGAAACTCATGCGCTTCAGTTCTAGATAATGTTCTTGAATGATTCCTTTCATAGACTTTTCTCCTGTCCATTTTGCCTGTTCTGTGGAACCCCTATCGCCTAGAGAGTGGACATCCTGGGTTGATTTTTCATTTTTTTTCCTATTTTTTACTGCATTTTTCAATATATTTCCTGAGAAATTTCCTCAACTTTATGTTCCAATTCTTCCATAAGTTTCTCTTATTTTTGCCACCAGTTGTTTTGTTTTTGAGAACTCTTGCCTACTCTCTGATAGTCATTTTTGTTCAGCATCTTCTTCTATTTCATGGCTTTAGGTATAAAAAAAGGGGGGGCTTACTGACATTGTCATCAAGCCTTTATATCCGCTATGCTTTACACCTTGGTGATCACAGTCTAAAGGCCAGTTCTCAGCTGTATAAATTGAAGATGATAAGGTTTTAAGAGATAAAAGTTTCAGAAAAAAACACATTTAAAAAATCAATTTATATAGACTAGTCAGTCAGAATGACAAGAGAATTAAGATATGTTAGGGCAATCTTGCCCTGTATCAAGTTCTTAGAAATGTTATCTCCAAGTTTGATAGGCATAGGATTTTTGAACAAATAAACTATATGGCATAAATTAATAATAATTCTATTTACTCATGAAAATGTTCAACTATGTCCTTATTTTCTATTTCTGTTCTTGTTCTAACCATATGACCTACTTTTTGGCTCTACCCTCAGGCTTGAAAACAGCCCTGTTGGTGGAAGAAAATCTAACTGAGCTTTAGAATGAGCTGGGAAACTAGCTGTTTAAAATGTGTATGTGGGTGAATGTGTTTATGTATATATTTCAGAGACAAACCCCAGACTTACTGGAGCAGATTCTTCAGGCATTGGTCCCAGCATCTCCTTCAGGCATGTTACTGTGATTCTCTCCACAAATACTTGAAAATCCCTGAAATAAATGCTCAGATTGGTCATCATCTGACACTTGTGTCAGATACCACAGAGCTTAGCTCAAAGTCAGATTCTCCTGGGGGTTGCTGTCTTTTCCTCGGAGTCCTGAATCTTCTTGGCTCTGAGCTGACTCTACTGTCAGACAGGGATGAATGTTCACCCCATTTTGCCATGATACGTGACCTTGGCTAAGTTACTTCACCTCTGTGAATGCGAGGACTATATGGGGGAACCATAAGCTGCAATATGACAGAAAATATGCTTCATATGTGAAAGCATCTCATTTTTTTTTTCATTTCCTCCCTCTTTTGATGACATTTGGGATGTGTGCTTCCGGAGAATCAGGTGGGAGCCCCTAAACTTGCTGATAACGTATCTCTGACTGCTCAACCTGACGACTTGCTTTCGGTAGGTCTCTTGCACACGACAAGTCCCGTCCAGGGGTGTGGGTCTTCCTTAGATTCAGCCCCAGACAGTGGCGCTTCCTGGTCTGAATGCCTTATCCTTTTCCTGACTTTGTGATTTCCTGACCTTGTGCATCTTGAGAGGCAGCCGTGTCGATCGGAAATAGCCCTGGGATTTGGATCATGCCTTGACTTTCTCACCTACTAACTGCATAACCCAGGAGGTTTCAGAGGGGCATTTATGAGCCATATAATATAAAATGGGCTTCTTCTGGTTTCTTTTCTCTTAACACATTTTCCTCAAGCCACTTGTCATCTATATAATGTGAGTGTTATATATGTTTATTTCAGAAATATATGTTTATGGGGTAATTGGTTTAATCTACCTGTCTTTCTGAACCTGTCCTGAGCTCCTGAGCTTATTATTATTATTAAATTTATCGTTCATTTTAAAGCAAATCAGTTACACAGTAACATGACAATTCCAACTTGTTCACAAAAAGTGTTTTGCTGAACCTCATATTTCCAGCACCTCTTGTGTGCAGCTGATCGTCTAGCAGCATCCCAAAACATATGTGTTGAATGAATGAGTGACTAAATGAATAAATAATACAGAGACAAAATCTCTCACCCTTTCTTCCTCATATGGTGAGTATGCAGATCAAATGAGATAACCTATATGCAAATGATACATAAGCAGTATTAATACAAGCACAAAATACCTTAATTTTGTTAACTTATACCTCTCCTCAATTTGTTGCCAAAATTATTTGACCTGAAGCTACACAAAATGTGGTCCAAAAGCCAGCAGCGACAGCAGCGTCTGGGAATCTGCAAACAATGTAGATGAACAGACCTACTCCAGACCTGTGAAATCAGAATCTTTGAATGCGAAGCCCAGGGATCTGTTTCAACAAGCCTTGTAAGAGGCGATCAGACATGTACTAACATTTAAGACTTACTACCATACAGGACACTCTAGAGAGAGTTTTTAGAATTGCATAAAGTAAATCATGAGTTTAAAAGTTGTCCTTTTCCTTACCTAAGCAGATCCTCTGAATCTCAGCTGATCATTTAGGTCTGAGAAAGTCCAGATCATCAGGATGACCTTCCCCCTTCTGTCACTTGTAAGCATAGCCTCTCATTTATTAACTTCAGAGATGATGATTTGTATTTGTTTTATTGTTTGTGGTCTGTTTACTTGTTTCCTGTCTCTTTTCCCAAGAAAGAGAAGTATTCCACAAGAAGGGATGGAGTTTGTCTTAACCACAACTGTATCTATCCTCAGTTTCAAATACAAGATTGGTGCACAGCAGAGTTCAGTATCTGCATGTTAATTGGATCAGTGTCCTTAAGAACATATGTGTTAGCAAAAAAAAAAAAAAATGTGTTTGTGGATTGAAGAAGCATAGGATTTATATTGAGGATGATTGTTTGTCTCATATTGAAATTCATGCCTGTTTCCAATTTCCCAAGAATCAATGAAAATTTGATGGATTTGATTATTAAATTCTCCAAGGGTTAGTTTGCCATTTTCTTTATTTTTTTAAAAAAGGTTGAGATTTCATCCATTGGTAATGATTAAATGATGCCCACGCCCAGTTGCCAATATCATTCAATCATTTTTGAATAATATAGAGGTTTCCCAATATAGTGTTTCCTATACAGTTAACTCTTGGTTACCTGTGGGTGGACTTCCCTGGTGGCTCAGATGGTAAATAATCTGCCTGCAGTGTAGGACGTCCAGGTTTGATCCCTGGGTCAGGAAGATCCTTTGGAGAAGAGAATAGCTACCTCTCTAGTATTCTTGCCTCGAGAATTCCATGGACAGAGGAGCCTGACAGGAAACAGTCCGTGGGGTCACAAAGAGTTGGACACGACTGAGCAACTAACACTTTCACTTTTCACTTTTACTATCTTTAGGTAATGCTTTTCGCAAGTTTTGCTCTAAGTCCTTGATCAAATTAATGGATTTGCTTTTTTCTTCCTCAGTCAGTCCTAGAAGAATTTATCCTAGCAGAGTGTCTTTTTAAACAAACGGTCACCTCGCCTAGGAAAGAAACAAGCGCATAATAAATAGAGTAAGTTTCTTCAGATTGGAATGAAGAGAGAGAGTGCCTTTCAATACTGTTACTTCCTTAGCTTGTAATTAGGGAGGAGTCTCAGCATTTGAGTCAAACAGGAAACATATTTTCTTTCTTGTTGTGTTGATTTACTTCTTATTCCAGCATGAGATGATTATATTAAAAGAACTAGGCTCTAAATAGTCACTAAATATACCATCAAATTGGACTAGTTTAAAAAAAAATTTTCCTCTGAATTGTCGATGCCACTACTCTGTTTTATTATTCTGGCAAACCATGGGAAGACATTTTATATAAAGACAAATTTGGAATATTACCAAAAATAAGGAGCTTTATTTTACGTTTAAGAATGAATAGCCCAATTAGAAGGACAAAAAGCACTTTCTAAGAAACCTGATAGTGTTGTCTTGCAAGAGGAAAAAATTGACTTTACCGAGACCCCATTAAGAACTGGACATTTTCACATGCGTGTGACTTCCCTCTCTTAGAACTGAGAGGGCTACCAAGGAACCTCCAGGTGCAGACCATTTATTACCTAACCTGCTTCTCTTTCCCTCTTTCTAGACTACCATCACATAATCTCTGGGTCTGTTCTCCTAGGATGTTCTCAGCATCTCCTAGGCATGCACTGAGGCACTTCAGAGTGAAGGTTGAACTGTTACTCTCTGAGAGAAAAAGCAACAGAAAATATCAAAAGTCACAAAAGTGGAGAAATCAAGGCATGGCTGAGAACTCCTGGTGCCTGGTCCGTAGGTCATACTTTCAGATTGGTAGCTGGAGTTCTTAGAATACCACTTTCTGTCTTTATTCCTGATAATGCAATTCTCTCACCAAGCTTAGCTTTTTCTTTTTTTAAACAGAAGAGTTGAGTCTCTTTTTCCAAGAAGTTTCCAATTCCAGCTTAAGGGGAAAGACTTAGAGGATTTATCCTAATAGATGAATCACATTTCTGGCAATGCTTAGATTGGGCATCACTTATCTTAATAGATCTCTGCTCCACATAGAAATGATCTCTTTGGGGGATTTTTTCATATTCTCTGTGGAGTATACATCATCCCAATTTTATAGGAAGTGAAATAGCAAAGGTTTAAAAAGCTTAACTGTATTGACCAAAGTCATAGAGCTAGTTCACTAAAAGTGGATGGATTTGAACAAGAGCTGCCAGGGTGCAAAATTCCAGAGGAGATAAATCACATCACAGCCTATGAGAAATGTGCCCGTGTAGTGGGGCAGGTATAGCCTGCATAGCTATGTGCTGGCCATGGTTTGACACTGAGGCTTGACAGTAACATACTTCTCCACGCCATCTTAAAGCTATGCATTCCACAGATCTGGTTTACATGGTGAGGACAACCACCACCACCAACAAAAAGACTCAGGAACAGCTATTTATATGTATAATTAACAGACACTATTTTTAGAGCAGTTTTATATTCACAGCGAAGCTAAGTGGAAAGCACATAGCCTTTCCACAGACCTTCCATCCTCTGTATATACACAGCCTCCACCGCTATCAGCATCTGGATTGATGAGGTGCCTTTGCCACAGTTCACGAACCTACTTTGACACATCAACGCCCAAAGTACGTAGTTTACACTAGGGTTCACTCTTGGTGTTGCACGTTCTTTGGATTTTGACAAAGCTTCTGGGTATTTGGCTGTTTGGCTAAAGTCTCTGAACTATTTGGCAAAATTATGTAGTGATTCATCGCTGAAAGCAACACAGAAAATTGTTATAACTGAAATGTTTTTTTTTTAACTGGCAGGACAATGACCAGTCTGGTTAAAGACCTAAAGTCATGCACTTAAATATTTCTTCTTTTAAAGGATGGTTTAAAAAAAAAAAAAGTACTGTCAGTCCCAGTGTAATTATAAAACAAACAGACCGTCACCAGAACACGACTCTGATTTTATAGTTGAGAGAACTGAGGATCTGAGAAGTTAACAATCCATTAAGTTTGCATAACTACAAGAAATAGAACCCAAATTACCTATCCCTCTAGATACAGAGGCTACACAGCATATGTTAAAGCCTTCACAGGGGCATGCACTTTGCACCTGAACAAACTGGATTTCAACTCCATCACAGTGATCTAAAGCAGGTTGCATAAGCCCTGCGGCCAAGGTTGCCCATCCCACATCTAAAGTGAGTCTTCCACTTTCTTCCTTGCTGCAGAATGTCACTTTGCTGAGTTGCTGGGGTGGGGATTTGGGCAAAGTTTTTCTTAAACGGGAGAAACAGCTCTTCTTCTCCTAAGCATTGTCTAATCTGGACGTGATCTCTAAAATGTGGCACTGGTCTTGTGATCATGAAAGCAATGAGACTAGGCTTAAACCCAGGGACGCAGAACAGAATTGTGGAAAGAACCCAGATTCTGGGCATGTCTTTGAACTCTTAAGTTCAAGTTCTGGAGTTGTCCAACATCTGGATTATGTAGGGTTGTACTTGTTTCTGTTGTTTAAGCCAATTCTTTTTTGGGTGGGGGATAAGGTCCTGTCTCTTCCATTGAAAACTTCTAAAAATACAACATATTTAGCATACTGTTCAAGATGATACAATTGCAGGAATATCTGGTTTCTGTTGCTATATTCCCAGAGGCTAAGAAAGGAGAAAATGATGGCCAGAAAAGTATAAATTGGCCATGTTCCAGTGATGCAGGAGAAAAGGTCTCTAAAGAACCTCTGAAGGCAATCATGAAAGACAGAGGTGTGAAGACCCTGCCTGCCCCAGGGAACACAGGTGTGGCCCTTACAGCGTTGTTGGAATGTTCCAGCTCCCCATGGGCCCTCTTCCCATTCCCTGCACAAATGCTGGACTGATGCCTTAAATGGGAGACAGACTACTTCCAGTGAAGATGGAACATTTCACCAGTGCACAGCTTAGGCATTCTCCATGCTGAATGGAGACTGATTTGTGACATGAAGAAACTCTAGGTCTTTTCATTTCTTGGGACCTATCGACGTTCTTATCTATGAGAATGGGGAAAATTACCACAGTGAACTGGCTTGAAGGAAAAATAAAAATCAAGTACAAAGTTGCTTATCACTTACTCTCTATGAGATGAGATCTTTCGATGCATCAATTACACAGTTTCCTATTATATACTCCTTATGTGGGCTGCACTCCGAGAAGTGTTTCAGAGATTCATAGAATCAGACACAGGCATTGTTTCACTAAATTGGACATTGCTGAATTTACAGAGGCCGGCTCTTACCTATTGTTGCCTCTGATATAACAGCTATCTCAGGGCCCTCTTCCTAAAGCTTTGCCTGGTTTTGGTGGAGATAGAAATAACATTCATAGGATATTTAGAAGACCTGAGTTCAAGTTTTGCAACTGAAAAGCAATGACTTGGCCTATTCACCTACCTTTTCCGCTGCTTCATTAGAATCTCTGTCAACTGAGAGTGAATGGACTAAATAAGCTATATGCTACTTTCTGGGCTTAAAATTCTACAATTCTATAGCAGCATTATTCACAATAATTAAAAACTGGAAACAACCCAAATGTCCATTAAATGATGGATGGATAAGTAAAATGTGGTGTATCCATACAATGGACTATTGCTTGTCAATCCTGGTGCTCAGCAACTCAGTGGTATCTGACTCTTTGTGATCCCATGGACTGTAGCCCGCCAGGCTCCTCTGTCCATGGGGTTCTCCACGCAAGAATACTGGAGAGGGTTGCCATTTGCTCCTCTAGTGGATCTTCCTGACCCAGGACTTGAACCAGGTCTCCTTCACCTCCTGCAATAACAGACAGATTCTTTACCACTGAGCCACCAAGGAAGCCCCATTATTTATCAATAAAAGGTGGTAAAGTACTCATGCTTATGACAACATGGATGAACCTCAGAAACATTAAGTTAAATGAAAGAAGCCAGACACAATAGACTCATATATTTTCGTTCATAGGAAAGTCCAGAATAGGGAAATCTATGATGGCAGAAAGTAGATTCATGGTTGCTCAGGGTAGGGGAGGGAAGGGGATGAGGTGGGGAAAGGGAGTGCCTGATAAAAGATATGAGAGGTATTGGGAAGGTGATGAAAAAGTTCTATAATTCATTGTGGCAACAGTTGTACAACTCTGACTATATTAAAAACCACTAAATTTGCACCTTAAGTCAGTGAATTGCATGGTACATGAATTATTTTTCAATAACACTGCTGTATTTTTAAATCTTTGATTTTGGGTATAAATTACAGAACAGAACACACTAAGTTAAAAAAAAATATGGTAACGGGTCAGAGGAAGCAAATGTGATAAATTCATTTTCTAATAATATCACATCCATTAAAAGACAGGATATTGTTATTACTAATTTTATTTGTTGCTTTTCAATAATATAGCTTAATTTAGATTTAGGTATGATTTATCAGAGGATGAAAGAAACAAAGCACTTTACGGTCAGAAGAGTAATTTTATCCTCTTTGCCTTTTAACTCAAGTTCTGACCATACAATTGCTCTCGGTTATCTTTGTTGATGGTGTACATCAGGGGTCCCCAACCTCTGCGACCCAGTGCCTGATGATCCAAGGTGGAGCTGATGTAATAATAATAGAAATAAAGTACACAATAAATGTAATGCTCCTGAATCATCCTGAAACCAGCCCCCCAAACCCCGTGCCCTCCAGTCCATGGAAAAATTGTCTGTTATGCAACTGGTCCCTGCTGCCAAAAAGGCTGGGACCACTGGCATTGAGGGACGAATAAAGAAAATATATAGGTAATTCTTAAACTTAGTTTTTAAAAAGCCATTTAAAAGAGGATGTTTTTAAAGTTGCTATTTTTAAGGTAAAAGTTCATCTTCATCATCTTCTAAGAAAAAAGAAAAAGGACACAGCTATTGAAGTCTCAGTATGTACCAGGCTCTGTACCAACTGAGTTCACTTATATCATGGGATTTACTGCTTACAGCAATCCTTAACAATGTTGATAGGTTGGTGCAAAAGTAATCTCATCTCAGTTTAGGATCATGAATTTTAAATCATTATAACTAGGCTCAAACACATCTTTATAATATAATAGGAACCACTGCAATCAACACATTTTTGCCAGTGAGAAATAAGTTTGTTCCTGTAGCATAAAAATTGGCAAAACTAATACAATTATGTAAAGTTTAAAAATAAAATACAATTAAAAAAGATAAAAAAAAAAATCTGTGCTTCGACACTGCAAAACGATGATTTTTAAAATTTTTGATCTGCTCATGAATGAGGCACCTACTTATTGAGCTTTTTCACCTCTCCAATTTGCTTCAAATGCCCAAACAACCATGCACGGGTTGACATGGTGTTCTTTGGCAACTTCTTGTGTAGTTAAGAGGACCAGCTTCGATGATCCTCTCAGCTGGGCGTTGTCACCTGCCGATTGCTGGCCACTCTGCTCCTCATCACTCAAGGCTCTTGTCTCCTTTGCAAAACTTCTTGAACCCACACTGCAGTGGAGGTTCATTAGCAGTTTCCAGGCCAAATGCATTGTTGATGTTGCGTGTTGTCTCTGCTACTTTATAACCCATTTTGAACTCAAATAAGAAAATTGTGCATATTTGCTTTTTCTCTAACATCATTTCCCTAGACTAAAATAAACATAAACAGTTAGTAATAAGTCACTAGCAAAAAAATAAAGTGATAAATGTGCATTAAAATGAGGTATAACATAACCACATTTATTTAAGTGTGTATTCCAATATCAAATGGCAGAGTTCAACAATGCAAAATAGCAATTACTGTTACACCAACCTAATAGAATTACCCCAGCATCACAGAAGAACAAACTGATGCTTTAAAAGTGTACATTGTTTACACAAAGGTAGACAATAGCACGCAGTAGATTCGGATTTAATTCTAAATCATCAAACTTAAAAGGAATACAGAATTGACTTGAGTTTCAACTATTTCTGTTTCATCTACAGTGATTCTATGGCCTGTCAGATTCAGTATAAACTCACCAACTTTGATGTTTTTGCTAATCTGGCCCTATTTCTTATGATTTCTTAAGACTTGAATTATCATGTATTCTTCAACTCACAATAATATTTTCTTAATTTTTATTCAACTAAAGTGTCCTTTTCACTTAAATTAGCTCTATTTTTCCTTAGTGTCAGGTCCTAACATGAAATAAAACTCATATTTTGACATGTTTGAATGTGTTTAGTAAATAAAGGGCAAGGTCTTCAGAGATTATTTTCATGGATATTTGGGGCTGGAAACAGGGAGACACATAGCAAGCAGGTGGATCTGAGACAGTATCTGTCTCTTTTCTGGACTGGTCATGTGTTCTATGCAGACGAGGCTATAGAAAGAAGCCCTCTCTTTCATATTCTTTTCCATTGTGATTTATCATGGATATTGAATATAGTTCCCTGTGCTATACAATAAGACCTTGTTGTTTGTCCACTCTATCTCAGACAGTATAGAAACTTCCTGCAATGCAGGAGACCTGGGTTCAATCCCTGGGTCTGGAAGATCCCCTGGAGAAGAGAATGGTTACCCACTCCAGTATTCTTGCCTGGGGAATCTCATGGACAGAGAAGCCTGGCCGGCTATAGTCCATGGGATCGCAAAGAATCGTACATGACTGAAGCAGCTTAGCACGCACGCACGCACGCACGCACGCACACGTTCGCATCTGCTAATTCCAAACTCCCAATCCATCCCTCCCCCACCACCTACCCCCAGTCCAGGTCTTTCTGATTTAAATTCCTTGGTGAATAAGTTACAAGCATCCCATCAATCTCTGAATCACCAGGAGGCACCCTGCACATAAACTTTTCTTGTATCTGAGCTTCAAAGATTTGTATCATCAAAGAAGTTCAAGGGGCAAAAATCTGTCAAGCATCTCTCTAAAATGCATATTTCCCAAAGTAAAGCCAGTGGCTACTAAGATTGGACTGGAGACGTTGCCAAGAGATTGGGACGGACCCAGAAAAGACAACGTGAGGAATCCCTAAATGCCTTTCACATATGTACAGTGTCCATGTTAACAAGGGAGCAGCTTTGATCTAACAACCTGATTACCCAGAAAGTAATCTGGAATTCTTCTAAATATCTATACCAACCTTGGGGCAGAACACAAGAGCATGTCCCTTATTGTGATTCACCTGGAAAAGGCACCCTGTGCTCTCGGCTGTTCTGAGTTCTTCAGCTTCCAATTTGAACCAGGCAGGAAGTAGCTAAAGATTAACAAAGTAAGCAAACTTGTTTGCTGTACAAACTGGGGCTAAGTTGGAGGCTCACTGCAGGAATTCTGAACCCATGGGCTGTGCTGAGTGGTTTCCGTAGCAACTAATGACAGACATGAGGCAAACAGGCATGACTCATATGAAATGTTTCTACCCCGTTCTCCGGAGGCCAAATTTGGTCATGGGAGGACTTTGAAAGAATAGCGTCATCTCTGTCTTACTAATCACACACTAATCACACGCAAAGGGCAACGCTTTCTTCAGTCACAAAGCCATTTTCATCAGTGACCTTAGGGGCCATATTCATTCAGCTGTGGGAACACTGGGGGTCCCTACTATTCACTCCTGGCTGCACCCTCCAAAGTCCCCACGGTCAGAGGGTGTCACCTGGATGCTACAGAACATCAGATTGTTACTGCTTGACCATGTTGTATGGCTCATTGGAGTCAGGGACGTGGACAGTGATTTTTTTTTTTAGGGTGTATCTGACCTTCAAAGATTTGTATTATCATCAAAGAAGTTCAAGGGGCAAAAAAAATCTGTCAAGTATCTCTCTAAAGAGCAAAATTCCCAAAGTAAACCCAGGAGCTATTAAGATTCAACTGGAGATGTTGCCAAGAGATTGGGACAAACCCAGAAAAGACAAAGATCCTTACTTCTACTGGATCAGTGTGGCAGTGGTGTAAGAAAGAGAATGAGGCAGTTTCTTCCAGATTTTTCTTTTTTCATTTGCAACCTCATGTCCTCCATTTATTTATTTTTTTGTTGTTGTTCATCATTCTTTTATTTTTCATTTATTTACTTTTTATTGAGGGATAATTGCTTTACAATATGGCCTTGGTTTCTGTCATACATAAATATGAGTTAGCCACAGGTATATCCAGATTTTCTTGAGAGATGGACAGTCTGAGGCTCAGAAACTGCCATTCTGCTCATCCCCTCCCCTCCACCCTGATCGCACACCTGCTCCAAGTCGCTTCAGACGAGCCTGCCTCTCTGCCTTCACTGACATTTTTTGCTTTATCCCAAATACTGTGCACAACTCCTTACTCCAACAGATCCTTTCCACCTTCTAAGGCTCCTGTTAATGCTCACAGTCACCATGTTTCCCTTACTTTATCTCTCTCTCTTTTTTGGGGGGTTTTCTTTTTTTGTTTGTCTCGTGGCCACACGGCATGGCACGTGGGAGCCTAGTTTACTGCCCAGGGATAGAACTCTCGTCCCTGGCATTGGAAGTGCAGAATCTTAACCACTGGACCATCAGAGAAGTCCCTCCCTTACTCTCCTGACATCCTCTCTTGCCCTTTATCTTTCACAGCAACCAGGCTGAGTCCTGAAAAACATGGATCCACTTCCACACCCTTCTCTTTGAAACACTGCACTGATTTTGCTTTGCTCAAGTTCAAAGAGCAGGGGCTCCACCCCAGACCCCAGGCTGCTTCCTCCTCCAAGCCACCAAGCTACCTGCCTCATCTCAGAGCTTTTGCCCATCCAGGTTCTCCTACCTTTGCCTCCCATTCTTCTCCTGGCTCCTTTAGAGTCCACTGTGAGAGTCCCTTTCAGCGTAAGGACCTACCTAAACCAGGTGTTCCCTGACCATCTTCCTCAGAGCCCCACCCTACAGGGTCTAAAGTACACTTTAGATCCTCTATCATATTCTGTAACAATATGTTTAGTTACATGTGTGACTCATGTTTGTTCCTGCGAACCGAGCTTCAAGGTGACAGGAATCCATGTTGGGTTGCTTTATACACAGCACCTAACACGGCCACTTTTGCGGTTGGGCTACGGAGGCCGGGTGGCTGGGAAAGCATTTAAGAAGCTCTTGGAGTAATATGAGTCAGAGTAATGTCTGCAGGAAGTCCCTCAAGATAGGAAAAAGAAGAATTTATAGACTCTTCATCAAGATCTTCATTTACGCAGCTGTTAAATCCAAGGCTACAGTTGTGGTGAAACCATGAATAAAAATACATCTTCTGTAGTATCATCCAGTCTACTTGAAAAGGATCCTGCCTTTCAGGTGATTACAGTTACCAAGAAAACAGGCCTTGGTCTGAAGATCCTAGGAGGAATTAACTGGAATGAAGGTCCATTGGTATATATTCAGGAAATCATTCCTGGAGGAGACTGTTATAAGGATGGATGTTTGAAACCAGGAGATCAACCTGTCTCAGTAAACAAGGAGTCCATGATTGGTGTATCATTCGAAGAAGCAAAAAGCATAATTACCAGAGCCAAGTTGAGGTCAGAATCTTTTTGGGAGACAGCATTCATAAGACAGAAATCCGACAGCAGCCATTTGGAAAATCCATCTTGTTCATCCCTTTTACAAGCTACAGGAGAATATGGACCTCGAGCCTCAAAATTTAGCCTTATTTCTTCTCCTGAAACACTAATTCCAAAGACCTCATCCACTCCCAGAATACAGACGCCATTTTACCTTCTTTTAGGAGGAATCAGATAAAAACTGGATACAAGAAAACAGAACAGATTCCAGTTACTTCTTCAGACAACAGCCCTACAGATATGTCTAATACAGATATTGCCCCTGCTTGGACTGATAACTATGGGCCACAAGGAAAGGTTTCCCTAAATCCGTCTGTTTGCGTTAAGGTAGGGAAACTGGAAATGACTCTAAATTATCTTGGAATTCAGCCCACAAAAGAATACCACCAAGCTCTGAGACAGCAAGCACAAGTAGACCCAAAGGGGATGGTGTCTTTTGGAGATTTTGTCCATGTTGCCAGAAACTTGTTTTACTTGCAATTGGATGAAGCCAACGTTGGTGCACATGAAATTTCCAGTATATTAAATTCACAGATTTCTCAGGAGACAGGTGATTCCTTAGAAACAGATGAAATGGAAAAGTTGAAGCATGAAAGAAATAACACTTTGGAAGAAGTGAAGACACTTAAGGAAAATTTTTGAATCGGAAAGGCAGAGGAAGCAATTGACAGAAGAACTCCAGAATGTTAAACAAGAAGCCAAAGCTGTGGTCGAAGAAACAAGAGCCCTGCGAAGCTGGCTTCATCTTGCCGAAGCTGCACAGAGACAGGCACAGGGAATGGAAATGGATTACAAGGAAGTGATCCGTCTGTTAGAGGCTGAGATTACAGAGCTGAAGGCTCAGCTTGCTGGTTTTTCTGACCAAAATAAACAGTGTTCAGGAGTTAAGAAAGAGAATCACAGTACTGGACTGCCAATTGCGAAAATCAGAAATGGCTTGGAAAACTTTTGAGGCATCCACTGAAAAGCTTCTCCATTTTGTAGAGGCTCTTCAAGATGTATTTTCTGATAATTCTGCACCTTGGTCAAATTTAAGTCACGCCATTGGGAAAGAATGGACACAACATCCCAGCAACACTGGCACTTGGGTCTAAGGAACTTGTTAAATCTGTCCGTGCCATACTTGATACGGATTGTCTACCTTGTGGGTGGGAGGAAGCTTACACAGCAGGTGGAATCGAGTACTTCATCAATCACGTAACACAGATTACGTCCTGGGTGCACCCCGTGATGAGCGCACTAAACTTGTCCTGCTCAGAGGAGACTGAAGAGGATTGTTCCAGAGAACCTCCGGACCAGAGGAGCTGATGGTTTCCTGTGGGAAGCTGCGCTCCATGGTCTTCCAGCATCTCCATCTATGCAGATAACTCTGAGACACAACATCTAAACGAGGAGTAAAGCACACACTCGTTAGTGAAGTTGTGAAATGGAGACTCTGGATTTAAGCTGTTTTTGTAAAACTTTTGGATATAACTGTATATATTTGCAAAATTGATTGCCACTATAGTAGTTCTTTAAGAATAATCTAGTCCTATTTTTTAATCATATGTAATTAGATTTTATAATATGTATAATTTTTCATACGGAGAAGGCAATAGCACCCCACTCCAGTACTCTTGGCTGGAAAATCCCATGGACGGAGGAGCCTGGTAGGCTGCAGTCCATGGGGTCGCTAAGAGTCGGACACGACTGAGAGACTTCACTTTCACTTTTCACTTTCATGCATTGGAGAAGGAAATGGCAACCCACTCCAGTGTTCTTGCCTGGAGAGTCCCAGGGATGGGGGAGCCTGGTGGGCTTCCGTCTATGGGGTCACACAGAGTCGGACACGACTAAGCGACTGAACTGAACTGAACACAGTTACATGCATGTTACTGTGTAGGAGCTACACACTCACCAGTTAGAGTGAATTTGCCTCATCACTTTTAAGCGTGGTGGGGGTGGTGTAGAAAGTGGTGTATTTACAGTCCAAGGTACTGCTTGTCCTCAAGTAGAGAAGACAAAAGTATGCCACGTAAAAGATGTGCCTTATCTCATACTACTTGGAACCCTTTAAATCAGTAGGCTATTCAGGAAAGGTCCCTGATGCAAGTTCTTTGTCATCTCATGCACAGAGGAAATGGTCACACTTGTTCTGACCAACCTTGGGCTTGAATCATTTCCTGTCAGCTCTGGAGACGCCTTGAGTGCAGACCGTCTTGGGCAGGGTGATTTGGCTCCAGCACGTCAGTCCTGCCCTAAGAAGAGAACCCCCATGATCCAAGTGCATTTCTCAGGGAAGCCCCAGGGTCTGGATTTGGTGAGTCAGCTCCAGGCTGACTAAAACTCCCTGCCACAGAGAGATCCTCTGAAAAAATAATTTGCCTGGTGATAAACTGTCTTTTTTTTCTCCCTCACTAAGCCATGGCAAAATTACAGAGCAAATTCATTCAGAAGGATCTGAAAGATAATAAAATACAATAGTTGAAGTACTTGGAACCTGAAAGGTTGCTTGTTTCTGTTGCAATGTCTTCGCATTTAAGTCAGGAGGAAGGGATTGGGAGCAGGGAAGAATACAAATTATTGGGTAAGTATTCACCAGCTCATTAATTAAAGAATGAACCTCTGAAATAGGGGAAGTTTTCTCCATTATTTGAATCAGGAAAATGAAGCTGAGAAGTTAAATGACTTGCCCAGTGTCACAGAACTGGGACAGAAACTCACTGCGAGGGCTCCTTCAGGTCCTGTTTCCGCTTCGAGTGCAATGTTCTCAGGGAAATCCAGCTTTTCAATTAACCAGAACACACACACACACACACACAGCTTATTTACTTATCCAGTATACAGCCAACACCGTCAAAATGTTGAGAAATAACATGTAATTGTTTTTGTTTCCAAATATTAAGTCAGAATAATTAGAATAAAGTGTGCTAGTCTCTTTATTGGATAATGAGTTTTAGTATAAGTCATTTGAAATGGACATTTTTATAACTCAAAGCGGCTAAGTGTTGGCAGTTTCAAATTGCATTTGTCTTTGAATGGTCTGTCTCTCCTGACTCCACAATATTTTATCTCTATTTTTAGTGCTTAGCCTATTGGCAATTACATGGTAGAAATCCAGTAAATGTTTATTGAAGGAATGAGCCAAATTATATTACCAAAGCTACAGACATCCCAGCTTGCTACACTTTTTATGCAAAGATATACCATTTTAATAAAATAGAAGGTAGCTTTCTAAAGACATCTTGGTGCATCTTGGACTTTGGAGTCGGGAAAAGTCAGATTTTCCCAACTGCAGGGCAGGTGACTTACCCGCTCTGGTCTTGAGTTTTCTCATTTCTGAGACAGAAAGGGAGCAGCTTTGAAGATGGAATGGACCACTCTTACCCTGGGCTTCTCAGGTAACATTAGTGATAAAGAATATGTCTACCAATAGCAGGAGACATAAGAGAATTGAGTTTGATCCCTGGGTCAGGAAGACCCACTGGAGAAGGACATGGCAACCCACTCCAGTATTCTTGCCTGGAGAATCCCATGGTCAGAAGAGCCTTGCAGGCTCTGCAGTCTAGGGTCACAAAGAGTAGGACATGACTGAAGCGACTTATCATACACTCTTACACTAGGTACTCAGCAAATGTTATTCCAGACTCATACCCCTACTCTTAAATTACCATTTGAAAAGTGAAAGCATTATTTCATTCCTTTTTTTATAGCCGAGTAGCACTCCATTGCATAAATGTACCACATCTTTATCTATTCCTCTGTTGATGGACATTTAGATTGCTTCCATTTCTTGGCTACTGTAAACAGTGCTGCAATGAATATTAAGGTGCCTGTATCCTTTTGGATTATGGTTTTCTCTGGTTATATGTTTGCTTAGAATGGGATTGCTGGAGGGATAAATCATGAGCTTGGGATGAACACATGGACATTACTATTCATAAGACAGATAACCAACAAGGACCTACTGCATAGATCAGAGAACTCTACCCAATATTCCATGATAAACTATATGAGAAAATAATCTATAAAGGAATGAATACATGTATATATGTAACTGAGTCACTTTGCTGTACACCTGAAGCTACCACCCTATAAATCAACTATACTCCAGTAAAATTAAGCTTTTTTTAATAAAATAAAAAGTGAAAGTAAAATATAACAGTAGAAAGGATTATCATATAAGAATAATTGTTACTATCTAATTTTTAGAGGAAAACATGGAGTCCTAAAATGTTTGTTGTTTGTAACGATGGCTTCAGCTAAGCCATGTTGACTAAAATGCTTAATAGGCAACGAAAATTTTTGAATTAAAAAAAATCATCATTAGAATAAAAATATGCACCAAGTATTAATTACATGAATACCTTAATATAAGAATACAGAATAATAATGTGAACAAGTTAAAGAAAATAAAAATTCTAGTTGTAAAGACACCTTACATAGCACAGGAAATTATAACTTTTATCTTGTAAGAAACTTTAATGCAATATAAGCTGTAAAAATACTGAATTACTATGGTGTATACCTGAAACTAATATAATATTGGAAATCAACTCTCTGTCAATTAATAAAAAAAGAAAAAAATTTCTAGTCGCTTTTCCTTTGTGGGAGAGGTATCTTGGTTACAAGAAATTCTATTTTTATCCTGTGAGATGGTAAACTTCCTGTGTCTTAAGTTCATTACCATTGCTCTGCCCTGTGAAGATGATAATGGTCAGCAAAACAGAGCTATTTTGGTACTGAGTAAGGCTGCAAAATCTTCCTCATCAGCAAAATTGAAGGGAGAGGCAAGGAAAAAGTGTTTATGTTTGCAATTAAGTGGGTCTCTTGATATTTAATAGTGAAAAAAAAACAAAGCCTTTTGTTGATCTAAAACAATTTGGTATTTTAGGGAAAAGATAATTCAAATGGAAAAATGTCTTAGATTTTGTTTTGCTGCTATGTATGCAGATACACTTAGTGAAAAAAATCTTATTACTTAATGTGTATTCACTATAGGGGAAGATTTTCAAATTATTTTTGGCCTTTCTTCTCTTGAGTGGAAATGTCCTAAATATTGTTTGGTTTTACTTTATTTCAGAAACATGAAGATCTTAATAGGGCTTCACTTATTTCATTTTCTAGGGACTGCCATTATGATTATTCATGAAATTGATTTAATATCCTCTTTCTCCATTCACTGAGCATTCAACAGATACTTATTATTTACTAGGTGCAAGGCCCAGGCTTAGCCTTTGAGGACCTAGTGACTTACATGAAAAAAAAAAAGTCTTGCTTTCATTAAGTTTATTTTCTGGGTGACTGCGCCCACTCTGATAACTAGAATTCATGTTTCATTATAATTCACAGTGATACAATATTAAAATGACTTGGTTCTTCTATGTACTTAGATCTGGTCTTCCTATGTTGATGAGGTTGGTCTTCCCTGGTGGCTCAGGCAGTAAAGAATCTGCCTGCAATGCAGAAGACCTGGGTTTGAGCCCTGGATTGGGAAGATCTCCTGGAGATGGGAATGGCAACCCATTCCAGTATTCTTGCCTGGAGAATTTCCTGGACAGAGGAGCCTGGCAGGCTACAGTCCATGGGGTCACAAAGAGTCAGACACAACTTAGCCACTAACACTTTCCTACATTGAATAGGGTATACTCAGGAACATGTGCACATTTATTTCAAGCACAGTCATAATTTAAGTTCAATTCAAATTCAACTGAGCAAATATCCATGAAGCCCCAGTTCTGTAACAGATGCCATCATGGAGTTTGGGTGCATTAGATCAAGTCTGGATGAATTAGACCAAGTCCTTCCCTTAAGAAGTTAATGCCTTGGGGAGAAACTGGGAGACAAGACTTGGAGAGAAATACCTGCCAGGGAGTACAGGAGAAAAAAAAAAGCACTGAAGCACAGTCCTAAATTTTAGTAACTACCTTCATAGGGCAGACATTTGACTTAGCCCATAAAACTGTAGAAGACTTAAATGGGGGAAGATGTATTCAGGGAGACTACAGAAATCTTGTTACTCTGAGTCCGGTCCACAGACCAGCAGCCTTGACGTCATCTGGAAGCTTTTTGGTAAATCAGAACCTCAGGCCTCGCCACAGACCTCCTAAGCCTCCTGAATTTTAACAAGATTCCCAGGTAAGCTGTGGGCCTATTTGAAGACAGTAACCTTGACCAAAGTGTCTGGAGTCCAGAGAGTATGGATGGCAGACAGGGTGCACAAGGAGTGAGAAAGCTTGCAGCAGAATCAGGACTACCTTCAATCAAACTGGGATGTGAGCAAATTCTAGTCTATCTGTATTTCCCCAGGAGGTTTACCACTTTCTTTTCTGATATATTGCTATTGTGTGTGTTTTTCTTACTTACTGCCTTATGATGTTTGTTTTGAGGTTTGCCCACTTCCCACCTTCCCCCAAATTCACCACTAATATTTGTCTTTGCATCTCCTGAACAAAGTACTTAAGAAATGATTGGAAAGAACTATCTAAGTTGTAGTTATGCAGTCATTAACAGTGAGGCACTGGGGACTTCCTGGTGGAATCCACCTTGCAATGTAGGGCACGTGGGTTCCATCCCTGGTCAGGGAAGTAAGATTCCACATGCCACAGGGCAGTAAGCTCTTCAGCTGCAACTAGAGACGTCCCCAAGCTGCAACAAAGACCCAGTGCGGTCCAACAAAAGGAAAAAAAAGAAAAAGGTGCTGGCTTGACCCAAATTACTTACAGTTCAATATTGCAGCTGGATGGGGCTGCCAATCATCTGCTTATTTATTTATTCAATAATTACTGAATGCCAGGCATTTTCTACCGTCCCTTCTGGCGTGGATGTTTTCCCCTTCTACTGCCTGTCAGCATCTGAAGCCCCTAAGCCTAACTTACTGCTCTGAACAAAGCATGTCATTATTGATCATGTCATCAGCAACAAGCTCTGCACCTTCTCAATCGAAAATAAGGTTTATGCTTCCACTGACACGTTAAAGGTTACTAACAATTAGGCAGGGCATGCAGACGCCCTGGGGCGTGGAGACAATGGCTAGCTGTGCTTAGTCTGAGTTAAAGGCTCACGAGAAGCTTCCTTAGAAATGAGTTCTGATCCAGGTTGAGGAAGAGGAGCATTTCCATAAGCAGTGAAAAGGGTGAGGGCATTTTCAGAAGACAGGATGAGTACAAGTGTAAGCGAGAGACATGCTTTATAACAAGTTGCTGGAGGTAGTTAATCCGGCCTGTAATAGGTGCTGAATAAATAATTTTTACTGAGTCCCTGTTAAGGTACATTAAATAGGTACTTTAAGAAAGACAAAGTATTTTGTTTTTCGGGCTAAGGAGGTGGGACTTGCTGCTGGAGGCAGTGGGCAGACACTGAAATTTTTGAGCTGGCAATTTGTGTGTGAAGTGACATTTTAGAAAGGTAAGTCTAACTATGATGTCAAGGACACCATCAAGGGTAAGAGCTCAAGGCAATGAACTCCATCAATAACAGCCATGCTCCGGTAGACGGTGACAGACCCCAGGGTGGGGTGACCGTGGTGCTGGGAGAAAATGAGTGGTTAGAGAAATAGCACAAAGGATAAAGCCAATGCGCCTTGAAGTCCTGTTGATGGCTCAGCTGCAATTACCTCTAAAATCTAACTACTTCTCTCCATCCCACGTCTTATGTACAATGACAATCGCCACCTAAAAGACATACATATACCCTTTCAAGCTATTGCTACCCCCTGGCCCTTGCCACTAAATGCTGCCAGGCTGACCTTTTGAGAACACAAGCCAGAGCAGCGCCTTCTCTGGCGTGAGCTTGGTCAACGTCTCTGCTTCCACATGACACAATGAAAACTCTGTCACCGTGACACTGGTCCTCGGTGACTCAGCCCTGCCTCGTCTCCAGCACAGGCTGTTCTCACCCTTACTCTTTGGGCTCCAGCAATACCAACTCCTTCTCATTTTCTTGGACAACCCATGCTTTTCCCAACACAAAATCTAGCTGTGAATTAGTCCCGTTCTTTGAAACTCTATCTTCTCCATCCTTTGTCAAAATGGCTTCTACTCCTGTGCACTGTGGCTTGTATTACAAGGGAGTTTAGATCTGTAAATCAGTAATATTTGGCAAGTCCCTGAAAATAATTAGGAAATTGAATGAAGCTCACATTCAAGAAAAGGAATACCCTTATGTTTTGTAAAAAAAAAAAAAAAATCCAGACCATGTTTTTTAACTTCCTTTTTTATTGACCAATAGTCTCTTGCATTGGTAGGTGGATTCTTTACCACTGAGCCACCAGGGAAGGCTTAAATTTAGAATTTAGAAAGGTAATGATCTCACTTAGTCCCGGTCCCTTATATTATCAGGAGGTGGAAACCCAGCAAGTAAGTGACTCACCCTACGGCATCTATCAGAAGGGGACTAGAACCGGGTCTCCTGATTCCATGTTTCATGGAGCCTCTTGGACACTGAATACAAGAGTGGGAAATAAAAACTGTTAAGCATCAGAGTAAGGAACACATTGGGGATCAAATCAAACCAAACATGAGGTCAAGGCAGAATTCTTACATTGTCTTTTCCTGTGTTCTTTTGAGGTTGGAGCCTCCTTGGAAAAGTTGATGAACCTCACAAAGCTTTAGTTCCCTCATTTATAAAACGATGACACTAAAACCTGCCTTACAAAGCTACTGACAAGATTACATGACATTAGCCAGCATCCTACAAGTGCCTGAGTTGTGTAGACATTGAAAACATATTCATTTTCCCTCCATCAGCCAAGATGTGGCCTAACAGTGGACTCATCACTGTTGCTATTCAGTGACTCAATCATGTCTGATTCTGTGCGACCCCATGGACTGTAGCTTGCCCGGCTCTTCTGTCCATGGGATTTTCCAGGCAAGAATCCTGGAATGGGTTGCCATTTCCTCCTCCAGGGAATCTTTTCCATCCAGGGATCCAACCGGCCTCTCCTGCATTGGCAGGTGGATTCTTTACCACTGCACCACCAGGGAAGCCCTAATAGTGGGGTCACGTTAGGTGCTAAACCAAGACTTGTTGGTTTGACTTGCTTTCACAAGCAACGGACTGCCTTCAGCTTAGTTTTATCCTGGTTCTTTCTTTCCAATTTCGGGTGCGTTCTAACAAAAGGTCAGAGGAACCACAGAAGCAGATGGCCTTCCGGAAACGTGTGCCAAAGGGCCGGCTGTGTGTCTTAGGGGTGATGTCTCCACCCATCACGCTGCTCCGAGTCTCAAGGGCAGATCCCCAACATTGTGTGTGTCTCTTCCTGCGCCCTCCCGGGTGCCGACTGCAAGTCTGACAAGGAAAATGTGCTGCGATCATCACACGGGGAGTGGACAGCTGCTCCAAGGTGGAGACTATTGTCCAGGCCCTCCTGGTAACAAAAAGAGGAAAGGGCCTATCAAAGCACTTCCTGCCTGCAGGAGCCACGAGCTTCCATTAATTCTTCGCCCTGAGTCAGTCTGTCTCCCTCGGGCTCGTGGTCCACTGTCCCAGAGAACAGGACAGGCATTTTTAGCAGTTAATTTTACACCCTTTCCAAACACTGTGGTTTTCAGGAGGGGAACTGGCTTAGTTGTTCAGGGACAATGCACTTATTTATTTAATAAAGAATGAAAGAGTATGGTTCAAGCAGACAGGGCTTTTCTGTATTCTGCTTACACCTATCAACTGCTCTGGCCCTGCCATGGGGTCCATGGGGATAAGAGTAAAGTCTCTATCCTTCTTGACTCACGAAGGGGTTACAGAAAGCCAGCAATGAATACGCGCTGCGTAGGACATTGGTAAAATTCACACCTAAGGAGTGAATGAGCTAGCCATGTTGTGCTCAGTTGCTCAGTCGTGTCCAACTCTTTGTGACCCCATGGACTGTAGTCCACCATGGAATTTTCCAGGCAAGAATACTGGAGTGGGTTGTCGTGCCCTCCTCCAGGGGATCTTCCCCACTCAGGAATCGAACCCACGTCTCCTACTTCTCCCTCATCCTTTACCACTGAGCCTCCTGGGAAGCCCATGAGCTAGCCATAGGAGTCCTTAAATTTTTTTTTTTTCTAAATGAATGAATGAATATTGTGAACCAAAGTTCTAAATGAATGTCTTAGTTTTATGTGAACCAAATTAACTAGCAACAGAAAGAGCTGAAAAAAGCCTTTTTAAATAGGTGACTGAGTTTTGTGAACTAGTCTGGATTTGATCACTGGAAAGTGAGCCTGCAGAGTGATTGCCAGAAATAAGGTTAAAAAAAAAAATCTTATACTGGGTTTCAAAAGAAGATGGATCCTGGGCACTGTGTGTACAAATAGGAGGGACAGAAAAGCAGAATTTGACAATTTCTTCTCTAGAACTTTCATGGTGAGAGCCGCTGAGAGCTAATATTGCAAAAAAAGTAGTGGAGGGTAACCCACTTCTCTGGTGGATGCGTCGGTCAACAGCCTGCCCATCAACAGGCGTGTGAATGAGGCCATTCCACATTGTTCAGCCACCAGCTGATCTGCCAGCTGACCACAGACAAAGGAGAGAACCCAGTCAAGGATGGCTAGGTCATCTCAGGCCAGGAGAATCCCCAAGCTGCCCCATAGGATTCTGAGCTAAATTGAGCGCTTGTCATTTTGAGTCATAAGTCTTGGGAAGGTTTGTTACACAGCAAAAGCTTCATGTTGCAGTGATCAGCAGAGAAGAGATTTCTGCTGCGAGGTTAGTTCTTCAAATCTTATCAAAGCCAAGCTGACACATGCCCTCCAGACACTGATTCTCCCTTTTGCTTTCATTTACCGTTTGCCCTCCTGCTTGGCAGTTCAGTTTCTCCCATGAGGGAATAAATGAGTGATTTTGTTCACACACAGGTGGTGAGTTTGATTAAGGTGACCGAGTCTGTCTTTCAACCCTGGTGCCCCCACCACTGAGCTTCTGACCTTTCTTAGCTGAGAAGCAGAGTTCTGAGCAGTAATACATCCAGCTTGTCCCTGTCCTGTCCAAGCAACCAGCTCTGTCCCATGTTCTTGAATGGTTACAAGCCTCCCTAACAGTGATGTTGAATTTTTAGACTTGGAAAATGAATCTGTTTCTTACATCAGCTTCAAAATAATAATACAAAGTTATAAAAAAGTAAGTTAGTGTTAGTCACTTCAGTCGTGTCTAACTCTACAATTCCATGAACTGTAGCTCACCAGGCTCCTCTCTCCATGGGATTCTCCAGGTTGCCGTTCCCTTCCCCAGGCTATCTTCCCAACTCAGGAATCGAACCTGGGTCTCCCACGTTGCAGGAGGATCCTTCACCATCTGAGCCACCGTGGCTTCTGTTAAAGAGTAAAGGTTCACTGGAACAGGTGTGAAAGCCAATCAAGCTAATACAGGATCTGGTCTTGACATCTTTTGAGGATGATGGAGAATCCATATGCCCTTTGACCCCATCAGAAGTATGGAGATGTTGACATCTTCAACATCCAAAGGTATGTAGAATGAAAAGATGGGGCTTCCCTGGTGGTCCACTGGCTGAGACTTCAAGCTCCCAAAGCAGGGGGCCCAGGTTCGATCCCTGTTCAGGGAACTAGATCCCACTTGCCTCAACTAAGACCCTGTGCAGCCAAATAAACAAAAAGGAAAAGATAATACTTGTCCCCGCCTGTATAGTGTGATCCTGATGAACTTAAAAACCAGACACCCGGATTGCTATTTTGTCTCCATATTTTCCCACGCACTGGGGTGACTTATTTTAGCCAAATCATGTCTTGAAAAGCTTGCTTAATGTTGCACTAATATAATGTTAGCTGTCGGTATGATAATACATTTAGGTTTTTTTCTCCCCTCAGCTTCCCAACTGAAACCAGACAATAACCCGTGGCATTCCATTTCTAAAAACATCCCACAGGGCTTTTTTCCACAAAGGTTCCCATGCTTCTCCAGATTAGAAAACCCTCTAAAATCTGTGCCATCTTTCTGAAATTCTTGCCGTACACGGTACAAGGTAGAGAATCACTTTGGAGATCAGCATGGTGTTTCTTCAGTGTGTCTATTTTTTGGGGTGTTCAAACCTCGACCTTCTCATCCCCTCCCTTCTTCAAACTTGCCCAGATGAGATGGCCATGACCTGGCAGTGACTCATGGTACATGAGTCTTCCAGCCTCAGGCTGGAAGTCATGGAAAAACAACACTTTTCAGCCTTATACCCATAACCAGAGGCCCCCAAATTTTGTCCAGAACAACAGAATTAGATGCCATCAGCAAACTCTGTTCACAGATGTTCAGAGAACGTGTTCATTGCCACTGAACATTTTGAAACCATTCACGTGTGAGGAAAAGCAGAGAAAGTGCTTAGTGGCAGAAACCCCTTCCCCTCCCAACTCTTTCAACACAATCATGGCCCAGGCCATGGCTCAGTGACTCAACTCCAGTGGACTCCTTCCAGCTGAACCCCTCTTTGAGGCGTAGGGGAGATGAAATGGAGATAAAAAGGATGCAGGGGAGTGCGTGTTGATTTCAGAGATTAATCAGATGATAAATCAAATATCGTGTGCTTATGTGCTGTGTGTATGTTATTAACTCTCTCTCCATGTTAGGCTCTGTGCTGGAAACTTTTTCATTGTTCAACCACAGGCATAGTGCCACACGTGTCCCCAAGGATCTTGACCTTATAGATACTTAACTCCCAATCATTTATTCCATGCTTATAATAGTCAAAAGAATAAGTATGGGGACTCCCCTGGCCAGCCAGTGGTTAAGACTCTGTGCTTCCAAAGCAGGGGCTGCACGTTTGATCCCTGATCAGGGGACTAAGATTCCATACGGTGCTGGGACACTTCAGGGACACTTCAGAGACACGAAGGACAAGACAAAAGATGGCAAGGTGAGAAGCCTCAGAGGAAATCAGCCCTGCTGACAAGTTGAACGTCTGGCCTCTAGAATCGCGAGGAGATCAATTGTTAAGCCACCCAACCTGTGATACTTTATTATGACCATCCTAGTATACTAATATATGTGGGTGTACATGCTTCATTGCTCGGTCATGTCTGACTCTTTGTGACCCCATGAACTGTGACCCGCCAGGCTCCTCTGTCCATGGGATTCTCCAGGTAAGAATACTGGAATGGATTGCCATTTCCTTCTCCAGGGGATCTTCCCCACCCAGGGATTGAACCCAGGTCTCCTGCATTGCAGGTGGATGCTTTACTGTCTCAGCTGCTAGGGAAGGCCTAGGAAACTAATATGGGAGGTATTATAATCCATAGTCTATAGATGATAAAGGAAAAGAGATTAAATAATTTACTCAGAATTTACGCTTAGTTCTGAATGGCCGAGGCTGGATCAGAATACAGTTCTTATGCCTGAAGCACTGTTTATCTTCCCGCCGTTCACCGCATAGCACATCTGTCTATCAGCATTCTAACAGCCAAGACCAGTGCTGAGAAAGTCCAGATCAAAGATCTCCAGATCACCACTAACTTGTGTGTTCTTCCCCAGTTCAGATGCTCTCTTATCCCTGGTTTCAATCTTCCTCCCTGCCCATTCTCCCCTTAACATGAAAACCACATCTTCTCAGCAGAGGATACTTGTTTTTAGGACAAAAGCATTTTATCACATGTTAGGATGCTAGATTATATAAGTGATTGTCAGTGATTAGCACCGAACCTTCTTTTTGAAAGACTGACTTGTCCAGTTTAAGGAATGAATTCATCAGGATAGCAGGCAAGTGGGAAATGTATTTAGGAGAAGAAAGGCCTTCCATCCACTTGAAAAACGTGTATTTGCACTGCGAAGACTGTATGCCTTAAGGGAGTTCAGCTAATGATGATCAGGTAAGATTTCTTAGAGTGTAGAATTTATGAGCAAAATCAGAAGAACGGTATTATTTGAATAGGAGATCGGAGGCATCACGTAATTCCAGAATGAGGTAACAGGCACAGGTTGGGTCAACAGTGGGATTAGTCAAAACTGTATGGAGGACTGCAATGTACCTGGGGAGACATGAGTGAACTGAAATAAGTCCCAGCCTCACTGTGCACAGCTGGGGACTTTAATCTGGGTTACTGATTCTGGTTCAGACTTTGCAACAACATCAGCTGGGGAGTGATTTAAGAACAGCGATAACAGGTGACCAGCTCTAGAAATTCTGAATCGTTAAATTCAAGGACGTGGATTTTAAAGTTCCCCCCAGGAGATGCTGAAAACAGTAGATTTGGAAATGAGTGCCCTCCTGGAAGTATCCCACAAAACTGGTTGGAGAAGATGCTCTGGTAATAGCACTTCAGATGCTGTGGCTCCTATGACTCCAGGATCAGCAGGATTCTCCAAAATCTTTCAGATGGTAAAACCTGAGCTTGAATAATAAATGTGGACAAACTGCAGGAGAATAAAAAGAAAATGTAGGGAGCAGATGTTTTTCTCCTAATAAAATATGTATGTATCAAAGCAGAGAAATATCAGACTGAAATTCAAGGAAATTCCAAGAAATCTCAGAAAAGTAGCAGAAGCTTTAGTCTACACACACTACAATTATTAAAATCCAAGAGAAATTAAACTCCCCTCAAAATATATCCCTTTTGGGGTCTGTTTTTCAATTAGGGACAGAATTAATGTGCTAAGAAACTCTCTGACCAATGCCATCAAATCATATCCTTTTTAGTCATATACTAAAAGAAGACACACACACACACACACACACACACACACTCACAGTGGAATACTATGCAGCCACAAAGAAGAATGAAATGCTGACATTTGCAACATTGTGGATCAACCTTGGATGTATTATGCTAAGTGAAATAAGTCAACAGGGAAAAAATGGTATGATTTCACTCATATGTAGACATGAAAAAAGCAAAACAAATGAACATTCACAATTAAATAAAGACAAACTCACAGAGAACAGACTAATGAGGGATCTAGGAAGGGAAGAGAGTTGAGAGTGGGTGAAACGGGTAACGGGGGTTGCCTGCGTGGTGATAGATGGTAACTAGACTTGCCGGTGATGATCACTTTGTAGTGGATACTGATGTCAGATTATGATGCTGTACACCTGAAACTTACATAATAAAATAAGTCTTAACAAAAAGAAGAATCCACACAAAGTTACTTCCCTCACATTCTGCCTTCAGCGACCACTAGTAAGGACCAAAACTTTTAAATTAGACTTCTGGTTTAGTGAAGAGAAATCCTTTTCATATGTGGAATACAAACAGATCCAGAAAGAAATCCTATCATGTAAGATGGTAGGTACAGCTGTTATTTCCCCTGTATGTAGAAGTTGAGATCTAAGAGTCACAACCATCATCCAGTCAGATCTATTTTTTTTTCCCCTTACAGATGAAATCCAGAGATTAAAAAAAGGAATTTGCTTCAGGCAGAGTTGGGAAAAACCCCAGAACATCAGACTCACTCTGGTGGTGTTTGTTCAATACTATGCTGCTGCTCACGGAGCAGGAAATAAAGGCACAGGAATCAAACTTCTGTGTTCCTCCTGGGACTCTGTATGTTGTGTGTGTGTGTGTGTGTGTGTGTGTAAGACAGATGGAGGAAGAAGGTGCCCACAACAAAAGTCTTCCAACTGTTTATCCACTTTTTTTAAAAGCACTACTGCACCTTATTGGGACAGGATTTTTATTTCCCAAATTCTATAAGGTAGTTTTGTCAGTACATGACTGAACCAAATCCACTATCAATGTGTGATACATTAAACCAGGACACATTTGTGTGTCTGTAATGATCACTGAGAATATCCAGAAACTTTGTTTGAAGAAGAGTTATTCAAAGGGAGAGAGAGCTTAGTAGCCATTAATCTATAATATTTGTTGAATGATATTCTAATATGTCAGAGAAGGCATTGGCACCCCACTCCAGGACTCTTGCCTGGAAAATCCCATGGACGGAGGAGCCTGGTAGGCTGCAGTCCATGGGGTCGCTAGGAGTCGGACACGACTGAGTGACTTCACTTTCACTTTTCACTTTCATGCACTGGAGAAGGAAATGGCAACCCACTCCAGTGTTCTTGCCTGGAGATTCCAAGGGACAGCGGAACCTGGTGGGCTGCCGTCTATGGGGTCTCACAGAGTCGGACACGACTGACGTGACTTAGCATAGCATAGCATAGCATTCTAATATGTGTTAGGATTCTTAGACACATTCTAAGATTCAAACATAGACACAATTTCTTACAAATTTAATAGGAATTAGTCTGTGGTCCCCTCAATCTTGTCTCCAACACTTTTTTTCTAAAGTCTGTTTCATCTTCAGCTTCCACATACTTACTTATTTATCGTTGAGTTGTGAAAAGTCATGTAGGGCTTTTCACCTGAGTAGACCCACTGTGAGACAAGTCTGGAAAACAAAAATCACTATAGACTCCATGTGTTCGGCTGTCAGGGTACGCATTACTTTTGGAAATGTTCACTGTATCTTTCATGAGGCCCCATACATAGTTACCCATCCATGGTCAGGCAGTAAATCTTACTCTTCTATTGAAAGTCCTTCATGATTCCTTCTCCTTTTGGAGTAAAATTAACACTCAGGCTTGCATTTAAGACACAACTGCCTCTCAAATGATGGCTTCAAATGCTTATGCCCCCTAACCAGAAACTGCCCAGAAATTCTCATACAATTTACCATCTCCCCACTTCCTTGCCTTTGCAAATACTATACCTAAATGCCAGAATGACATTTTTTCCCTCCACCCTCCTAACTTCTACTTTGAAACTTCTCTATGGAATCTTCTGGGATCTCCTCAGGTTGGGATAGGTTTTCTTCAATGTTTTTGCTACTCTCCAGACACACACACACACACACACACACACACACACACACGCAGACACGGATGCTCCCATTGCTTCCTGTTGAAACTGCTATCGTGTATCTCACTGTATTCATTGTAAAATGCTTTCTGGCTCTCTGACAAGGAGACTAGAGATGCTTTCTGACCATGGTGATCCCCACACTGGTGCTTACTACATTTTTGTTGCACAAATGGAGAAGGTAGAAACCCTCATTCCACTCTAGAGCTCCCTGAGTGTGGGAAAGGGAGTCAACTGAGCTACAAGCTCTTCTGGGGAGCCCTCATGTGGGGTTCAGAGGGGCAGATTTAGGCATTCTGAAAGCCGACATGATTCCTAGACCACAGCTTAATCATCTGTTTGTTAGGAAGACTCTCCAAGGGAACAGCAGTCACATTCTCCGACTGCCTTCGGACAATGGGAAAAAAAATACCAGGCAGGCACATATCCTGGGTCCTTTCTCAGTGAACTTCATCTGTCGGAGACTCCTGTAGATACAAACCCTTGCTGTGGGCTAGGACTGGGTGGCTGAGGAGGTCTACACTGAGAGAGTAAAACCATGAAGCCCTAGTTTCTGATTTCCCCGAACAAGCTAATCTAGACCCAGGGCTTTGACTGTCAGCTCAGAAGAGAACACAGATGTGACCTTATGTTCCGAGATGCTAACCAGGTGCTACTGTAACTGTAGATTTGAAAGGCTACATCTGAGAAATCTTTAACAATTAAAATGATTGAGAAGCATTCCTCATGGAGTTCAAGCGCCCAATAAATAGACAAACAGACACAGGTCAGACTTCTCAGAGGCCTTGCTTCTTTCCTGTCTTTCTTACTATTAATAACATATAAGTACTTGCCACTTCAAAGGATGAAAGAGAATTTTAGCTCCTCGTGGAGAAGCAGTCTAACTTAGTGGTTAGGAAGGAAGGCTCCCTGGATTTGCTTCCTAACCTCACTCACTGTGTCACTGATCAATTCACTGGACTTCCTGATGCTTCACTTTCATGACTACACACACATAGACACACACATGCACAAACATACTTTTATACCACAGTACTAAAGAAGCAATTTAACTCACACACAGACACACACACCAAAGAAAAAAAAAAACCACTTAGAAAATTGTCGGCTGAATAGTAAACATTCAGTGAAATTTAGTTGTTATTATTATGATCTAATGATACAAAAGTATTAAGGAACAATTTCATCTTGCAGCTTTGATTTCTTCAGTTACAATGAGCTATCTTGAGATACAGTTGGTCATTCCTGCTCCATAGAAGGATTTCTGAACTGAACTAATCCCACCTGTTCTAGTGATGGATCCCTTCACCTCATATGAAGTAATAAAAAATACCATGAAGTTAAAAATCATCCTTGTGCATTGATGCCAACTTCTGTTCTCCATGAAGGAAGACAGCGCGTTTGAATTCTAATCCACAGGAAGAGGAATTCTTCTCTACACCATCAAAGATTGTGATCATATCCAATTGCTTTTTAATTTGCAGCCCCCTCCATGTTATGGTCTTGCAATCAGAAAATAATGGCAGTATCCTGTGAGATAACTGAGTTCGTGTATGCTTATGTGAAAAGTGGTGAGATACGCATGCCCTCTATTGAAAACAACAGAGGCAGAGAATATAGTTATGAGTACAGTATGTGTAATAAATGCAACCTTTGAACAACTGTTCAGCATCTGAGATATGTTTAAACCCCTTGAGTAGAAAATAAGTTGAATACTTTCATTGGGACCGTGAAATAGGATACCTTCTCTGGCGGAGTTAAGTTACTAAATTTTTTTTTCTCAATCAGTTCATCAGTGTCTTTGGAGGATCCTGGATGAACAGAGAAAATGTGTCACTGACAGGCCCTATCAGAGATAGGAGACTTACTCACTTCCAGAGCTTTCACTTTGATAATCTCCAAATACCATCACTAACCAAGCCTCCCACTGGTCAAAACTGTTTCTTTTTTATTCTTATTTTGGTTTCATGGATATCTTTGCAAACCAGATAGAAATGATAAATACTCCTCCAGGAAAAATGCGCACACATGCATGCACAGAATTCTGCATATTGATTTGTGGTTTTTATGGATGCTGTCATGTAAAAAATTCCTTTTTCATGGAGTGATTTATCTGTAATAAACAAATCAATTAATATTTTAAAAGGCTTAACTACTTAATTTCTTTTTATAAAATGTACTATTTAAAAACCTGGCATATAACTGTCCCAAAAGATTTCAGATTTTTCACTTTTGTTTTTACCATGATCAGCAGTTTCAAAAACCTTTTAAGGTGTTTTTTTGAAACACTTAGTTCCTAGAGAATTTTTTAATTTCTTTCTGCTAGGAAAGCACAGCAGGCATTGCTATATGCCTTCTTAGAAACATTTTATTATAATTCTATGAGGAAATAAGCAAAGAGACTGTAGTATTATTCCCATGTTGGTTTGTAATAAATAAACATTGATAAGCCACAAAATCTTGATCATAATTCAGACTCTGATCCTCAAATATATTGCTTTGGGAGAAATAAATGTACACAACTCTATAGCCACAGAGGAAAATTTTCAAAAATATGGAAAGAACAGCCTTTTACAACTTACTTCCTATGGTACATAAACAACAATATTGATGAGCCAATCTCTGCATTTCTATGTCCGTATTTTATAGTTTAAAGTTGGGACAGAGAAACTTCCTATATACTTGAGGCAAGAATTCTCTTTGAATAAATGTGGCAAGCAATATAAAAGCACATCTTACTCTTAGAGTAAAATCCTTAGAAAAGTTCATAAAACTTTATAATAAAAATCACCATCTTATTTTTCCTTTGAGATCAATCACCAACACCAAGAGCAGCTAAGTTTATATTAATTTATTAAGGTTGCATACCATTTGTCATGAATAATAAATTATAGAAACCATAGCATCTTTATAAACTATTAAGTATCTCATATTCGCTTCCTAATGCTTACTGCAGTAACTGTAAGAAATTAAGATTATGTTTTAGCATTAGTCAGAAGATCAAAAAAAACTATAAAATTTGTTCACAGTACTTTGGAATTATAAAGGACCCCATTATTTTAACTTTTGGGTAACCAGTTTGAAATGCATTAAAAACTCCTTACAGACCAGAAGGTGGCGTACAGTTTCACCAAGATGCTGAAAATACTGCAGTTTCTTGAATTTGTTCTTAGATCATACGGTGCACTTTTTAAGGCATTGTCACAAATGCAAATAAATAATCAATTACTGATCTTTAAAAAGAAAAAAAAATCTACCAATAGACAACATTGAATCTTGGCAACACTTGGAACATTCAAATAAAAAACTCAGTAAACGATTGCAGCATGGAATTCTCTCTCTTAATCCCCCTCTCCATTCTCCCTCCTCCCTGCTCAATTTGTTTAAGGAAAAAAAAGTTCAGGTTGAATTTCAGTCCTAGGGCCTGACCAGGAGACCCTGGCTGCCAGTCTTTCTCAGCCATCTGTCATCTTCTCATTATGTCCGTTCAGACTCTCCTCCTGACATCAGCGCCAGTCTTTCTCCTGCAGGGAGAGTTTTCCAATCCTTGCCGAAAGCACTTCTCCACTGGAACAGCACAGGCATGAAATTGGTTGGAGTCCTTGTCACCAGTTCATTCTGTTCCTCTCCTGCCCCGAGTCCCGGAGTCCTGACAGAAGAGAAACGTACGAGGCAACAGCAAGATGCTGTGCGTGTCAGGGTCTTACAGACTCACTTGGTCTTTAAATGTCCGTTCTTGGATAATGTCCTTATCCATCCTCTGGTCCTCAGTGAACTTTGATGGAATATTTCCGCAGTTTCAGAAACTGGAAAAGTTTGTCTTTCGTTCTCTTCTTCAGAGCCATCAGGGCTCGTGTCTTCTCCTCTAGGTCTTGATCTATGGCAAAGATGATCTTTGCTCGCTCCTCTGCTTTCTTGTCCCCGGAGTTTCTGAAGAGCCTCTGTAATGCTTCTTGGTCTATGTTTTCGAAGATGTTGCCCACAGCTTTCTTACGTGAGGCTGTGTCGAAGTGGTAGCCGTGGATGGACGGGCTGACTCGCAGCGAGGTGGACATGCTGAAGGCCGGGTGGCTTGGCTTAGCTTTCATGGATGGGGGATTCTTCGGGAATTCAGCTCCCAGGCTCTCC
>NW_011494808.1:813511-828954 GCF_000754665.1 Bison bison bison | reverse complement strand
AGTCTGTAGCAAAATCATTCCGGGACTGCTATTTAAAGTGTGAACAAAAGCTCCAGGCTCAGATTACACTGATGACATCAGAGTGATCTCAAGGAAACATAATCACGGACCAGTTTAACAGTTGAGTTGCCAATGTCCTTCCTGTTCTTGTGCTCAGGGTTACTGAAAGCTGTGTTCAATGACGGGGCAGAAATGAGGAGGGGGGTTCTTTTTAACGCATCTGTGGCAATAGAATTACAGATTTGGGCTCCTCTGTAGGGAAAAAAAAAAAGAGCTTAAACCAGAACAGCGCAAAGCGAAGAAACACACATGGTGAAATCTTTTAGCTCCTGAAAATCTTCCCAAACAACCAAAACGAAAGGTTCTGCCAGCCACCGAAAAGTTTTAATTCCCAGAGAAGTTATAAAAGTATAATCCAAACATTTGCCAACCCACATCAGTGCCCTCTGGACTTCCCTAGGGAGGGCAACCCCGGAGCTATTGAGAGAAAGCTTAACAATCAAAGACGTTGATTTGGAGTCTGACGGAGGACTGGGGCTCAGACACTACAGAATGCTGACATGACACAGCCTGAGTCAGTGACCATTCAGAGACTGCGTCTAAGAGCTAATCTGCAATTACTGGATAAAGCTGTAATTTAATAAACATAATGACAATAGGCAATTTCTCCTTAGGCTTGTGTACATATATATCAACCGCAAGGTCAAAAAAGCCAGGAGGAAGAGTTAAAAGGCGCTTTATGTACACAGCACTCAAAAGGGATGAATCGACTTTTTTCATATTTATTTTGGCATCAGTCAGACACAGTCAAAGCAATACATTCTTTGCAAGTTTTTAAATCTGTGCTTTCCACATTCCACCACATTCAGCCAGCCAGTCCCCAGTGACGTATAGAACACTTACAGTCTGCCCAGAGTTCAGTGTCAGCTTCAAAGTGCCCCAGAGACTCTTCTTCAGGGACCTTCTGCCAGGTCCTAGCATTCTCAAATACAGAGCTGGCCTTCATTTTCATCCCATCTAGTCACCTAGAAAAATGCACATGGACTTCCCTGGTGTTCTTGTGGTTAAGACTCTGCACTCCCAATGCAGTGGGTACATGTTCGATCCCTGGGTGGGGAACTAAGATCCTGCAAGCCACATAGTACAAACTTAAAAAAAAAATTCACAAAGGGAAAGAGTGTGGAGAAGATACCTTCCTAGAAAACTGAATTAGGGGCACTTTTCGTGTTTTCACTCATTCACTCATTTATTTAAACAATGTGTATTCAAGGTTGACTTTCAGCTGGGCCTCCCCCATGGCTCCGTGGTGAAGAATCCACCTGCAATGCAGGAACGACAGGAACTGCAAGTTCAATCCCCACATCAGGAAGATCCCCCTGGAGGAGGGCATGGCTACCCACTCCAGTATTCTTGCCTGGAGAATTCCATGGACAGAGGAACCTGGCAGGTTACAGTCCATACGGTTGTAAAGGGTCGGACATGACCGAAGCAACTTAGCGCACATGACTTCTAGCTAGAACCTTTCTAGACTTTGGAAATATAACAGGGAATCACACTAGATCAAGTAAAAAACAAAACTTCCCTAACTTACCTTCATGGAGTTTGCATTCTTCTGGGGAACAGACAATAGGAAAATGTGCATTTGTAGTCTAGGTGACATCAGAAGGTAATGCATGAAGCAGGTTGTACAGGAGACGTAGGGGAGGGTTGGAATTTGGTTAGGAAGTTCAGGGAAAGCTTCTCAGGGTGACCTTGTGCAAAAACCTGAGGGAGTAGGCAGTGCAGACACCTGGAGGAAGGGTGTTATAGGCAGAGGAACAGCAAGTGGCGAGGCCTGAAGATAAGAGCAGGAGTGGAATGAAGAAAGACAGCCAGGAGGTCAGTGTGGCTAGGGCAGAACTAACAGAGAAGAGTGAGAAGGTGACTTGAGGTGAGAAGGCAGGGGGAGGAGGGCGGGGCTGGCAGAGTACACCCCTGCAGGCTTTCTCATGAAATTTCCTTTTTACTTTGTAAAACATCGGTGGTGGTGGTTGAGTGGCTAAGTTGTGTCTGACTCTTTGCCACCCCATGGTCTGTAGCCCGCTAAGCTCCTGTGTCCATAGAATTCTCCAGGCAAGGATACTGGAGTTGGTCACTGTTTCCTTCTCCAGAGGATCTTCCCCACCCAGGGACTGAACCCGAGTCTCCTGTGCTGTAGGTGGGTTCTTTCAACTGAGCTTCCTTGAGAGATATTTCTAGGCCAGCTGTATTCAACTCCCCAACCATGGAAGCTGATGCTTGTTTGGGGTTTTTCAAAGAAGAAGCATATGTTCTGCTGCCCATGACTAGGGATTTAGTGGCATATCCAGCACATCTTTGTGGCAGCTTCACTAATATAAAAATGGTGATTATTCCATTGTCAAAAAGTCTATAAACAATAAGCAATGGAGAGAGTGTGGAGTAAAGGGAACTCTCCTACACTATTGGTGGGAATCTAAATTGGTGAAGCTACTATGGAAAACAGTATGGAGGGTCCTCAAAGAACTAAAAATAGGACTACCATATGATCTAGCAATCCCATTCCTGGGCATATATCCAGAGAAAACCATAGATCAAAAGAACACATGAAACCGTGTTTACTGCAGCACTATTTACGATAGTCAGGACGTGGACACAACCTAAATGTCCATTGACAGATGAATTGATAAAGAAGTTTATATATGTAAATACAATAAATACTACTCAGTGACGAAAAAGAAAGAAATAATGTCATTTACAATAACATGGATGGACCTCAAGATTATAGTAATTGAAGTAGGTCAGATAAAGACGCAGCATACAATATTATTCTTATGTAGAATCTAATTTTTTAATGATCTAAATGAACTTATTTACAAAACAGAAACAGAGTCACAGATTTCAAAAACAAACTTATGGTGACCAAAGGGGAAAATTAGGGGGGAGGGGTACATTAGAAGTTAGTCATGGACACACTACTATATATAAAATAGACAACCAATAAGGACCTGCTATATAGTACTGTTCAATATTCTGTAATAATCTATGCAGGAAAATAATCTTAAAAAAGAATGAATATATGTATATGTACAACTGAATCCCTTTGCTATACACTTGAAACTAACAGAACATTGTAAATCAATTACATGTCATTAAAAAATAAAAATAGTTATTACTACAGCACTTGAAACTAACAAAACATTGTAAATCAATTACATGTCATTAAAAAATAAAAATAGTTATTACTACAGCAATAGTATTTTTACTGACTTTTTATTTTGTGGCATGCAGAGCACCAAGAAATTGACATTACCCATGTTAATTGTCATCGCTCAAGGCTTCATAAACCTTTTCATGCTCTGCCCTTTGTTGAAGTGACTCATGTAGGCTTGTGATGTTTATCCTTCTTATTAATTAATCACAAATTTTGATTCCCAACATGCCACTGTCCTTTGAAGTATAGACTCATTTACTCAGTTAGTTAACTGCATAATTACTTCATGACAAATAGATGGAGGAAACGTGGGAATAGTGGTAGATTTTATTTTGAGGGGCTCTAAAATCACTGTAGACAATGACTGCAGCCATGCAATTAAAAGACACTTGGCTCCTTGGGAGGAAAGCTATGACAAACATAGACAACATATTCAGAAGCAGAGACATCACTTTGCTGACAAAGGTCTGCATAATCCAAGCTATTGTTTTTCCAGTAGTCATATACGGATGTGAGAGTTAGACCATAGGGAAGGCTGAACACCAAAGAACTGATGCCTTCGAACTATTGTGCTGGAGAAGACTCTTGAGAGTCCCTTGGACTGCAAGGAGATCAATCCAGTTAATCCTAAAAGAAATCAACCTTGAATTCATTGGAAGGACTGATGTTGAAGCTCCAATACTTTGGCCACCTGATGCAAAAAGGTGACTCACTGGAATAGACCTTGATGCTGGGAAAGATTGAGGGCAAGAGGAGAAGGAGACGATAGAGGATGAGATGGTTGGATGGCATCATTAACTCAATAGATATGAGTTTGGGCAAACTCTGGGAGATGGTGAAGGACAGAGAAGCCTGGTGTGCTGCAGTCCATGGGGTCGCAAAGAGTCAGAAATGACTGAGGAACTGAACGACAAAAACAACCAAGAGCAGGGATCAGATCCACCCATCTCTTTGATGTGCTTGAAGCTCCTGGATCACTTAATGTGCTTCCATAGTAGTGTTAAATAACAATATGTGTGACTCTATTTAATTTTCGTACCAGCCCTGTGGGGTAGGAACTATTGGAATCCTCTTGGGACCAGTAAAACAAGTGAGGCAACGGTACTTTGCTCCCTGTGATAGGCTGAATATCTTACTCTCCCTCCAAAAAAGTCCATGTTCTAAACCCTAGAACCTACAAGTACAGGCTAAAAGCAACTTTTTATTGAAAAAGGGATTTAAACAGCAAAAGGAAGTTTGTAGGTGTAGGTAGATTGAAGATCTCCAGATGTGGAGGTTATCTTGATTATTATGTGGTTGGCCCGTGTAATCATAAAAGTCCTTATAAGAGGGAGGATAGAAGTCAGAGGGCAGAGAAGATGTGAGAGACTTTGAGGATGGAGGGATGGGGCCATGAGCCAAGGAAGACAGGCAGCCCCTAGAAACTGGAAAAGCCAAAGAGACAGGTTCTTCTGTAGATTCTAAGGAAGAAGCACATCACTGTAGACCCATTTTAGACTTGAGATCTCTTGAACTATAAGACAGTATTGTTTTAAGCCACTAAATTTGTGGCAGTTTGGTACAGTGGCCATAGGAAATGAATTCACCCTGCAGATCCCTCAGCCATGATGAGATGGCTTGAACCCAGGGCTATCTGACTCCAGAGCCCATGATGTTAAACTCTCTACTGGAATTGCTGTCAGATCAACTGCAAGCTCTCTCTTCAAAACAAAACAAAACAAAACAAAACTGAGTAATGTTCCCACATGACACTGAGCAGGTCTCCTTGAGGACTGCCTAAGAGCATTCAGATGAATCTGAGAGATTAAGGCGCTTCAGAATTGTTTAGAGACAAGACCATCCACAGGGAAACAAGGTCAGTTTCTGTTTCCCAGACGTGTGACACAAGCCTTTAGATTGTGATTTGCTGATGCTCTTCGTCGAAGGTCTTTCCATATGTGCTTGGAAAGACTTTTTCTGCTGTCACTCTGTTCTTTCCCTTCTTTGTATAAATATTTGCAGTGGATGATGTAGACAACAGACTAAAAAATGATTGGCAGTGATCCACAGGTTGCATGTGGATGGGATGGTACCCTATAGGTAGGTACCTTCCAGAATTTTCACTTCCTGTAGTCAAGACTGGACATAAGGAGGGCTGTTTAAAAGAAGTAGGTTCTAGGCTAGTGTATGTTCTTCCAAGCACCAGTTTTCCAGTTTTTTTTTTTCATCACACAAAGGGATCTGTTTGCCAGTGAACAGTATGCTTGGTTAGTTTTGTATATAATGGAAAGATTTGGGCAAACAAAGGGAAAGAAGAAAATGTATTAAGTGACATGTGATGTGAGTTCGAGTCCTGGTTTGGGAAGATCCTCTGGAGATGGAAATGGCAACCCATTCCAGTATTCTTGCCTGGGAAATCGCATGGATGTAGGAGCCTGGCAGGACACAGTCCACGGGGTCACAAGTCATACGCGACGTAGCAACAAACCCACCACTGCCTACCTAGTTTTCTTCATATATCTAAATTATTCTTCATAACAACACTGGAAGTACTTGTTACTGACCTCCATTTTCACCACACACAAAGAATTGGGCTAAACAATCTGTCCAAAGTAAATGATAAAGACGGAATTCATTTCCAGATTTTTTTTTCTTATCCTCAAAATCTCTTCGGGGGAAGGTTTTCCTGACCTTTTTCTGGGCTGCTTGCCACTATTGTTTGCTTCAACAAGACTCTACACTTACCTTTTCAGATAAAAAATGTTATAAATTATTTTATTTATAACTTTTAAAAGGTTATTTGATGTGGACCATTTTTAAAGTCTTTGTTGAATATGTTACAATATTGCTTCTGTTTTATGCTTTAGTGTTTTGACCACAAGGCATACGGGATCTTAGTTTCCTGACCAGGGATGGAACCCTCATTGTGTGCATTGGAAGGTGAAGTCTTAACTGCTGGACAACCAGAGAATCCCTTTAATTATATTTTTAAAGGGCCAAAGATATTCAGTATACTGATTGGTACAGAGAAAGTATCTAATGGATACTTATTGAATTATTACATGAAGAATTGAATGAAAATAAGCATACAGAATTTACCTCAATTCTGTTTTGTCTTCCAACTTTTCTCCCTGGCAATCTCCTGAAAATGAAGAGTATAGAAGCGAGAAACTAGAATGTGTACCTTACACTTGCATTGAATTACCCCTGGACATTTTAACAACAAATATTTCATACTGCCTTATAATTTACCAGGTACTTTCACATGTATTACTTCATTTGACTTTCACAACATCCCTAGCATTATCATCCCTATTTTGCAGAGGAGAAAAACTGAGTATAACAGAAGTTAAGTAGGTTTCCCCAAATCTTGGAGCTAATTAAACGACAGAGTCAGCCCTGGAACTCTCATTTTTTTTTTTTAATCTTTAAATCTTATGTGTTTTTTTTTTTTTTTCCTACCATTGTATGGTTTCCTAATTACTGCTCATTATTTATTTATTTATTATAGTTTGAAATTTTTTTTTTTATTTTTAAATGGGGGCTCCCGAGAAAGGAAACCCCGACCCCAGTCAAGCAGCTGACATTTCCCCAGTCAGTCGGAGCACCGCCTGAAATTTTTTCTCAACTTTCTTTCTTTCTTTTTTGATTAGGATATAGTTGCTTTACAATGTTATATTAGTTTCTGCTGTACAACAAAGTGAACCAACTCTATATATGCATATATTCCCTCCTTCTTGGACCTCCCTTCCACCTCCCCGCATCCCACCCATCTAGGTCATCACAGGGCACCAAGGTGAGCCCCCTGTGCTCTCCAGCAGGTTCCCACTGGCTAGCTACTTGACACATAGTATCTGTCCATCCCAGTCTCCCAGTTCACTCCCCTATCTGTCCCCCATGTCCACACTTCCATTCCCTACATCTGCATCTCTAGTCTTGTCCTGAAAATAAGTTAATCTGTACCATTTTTCTAGAGCCCACACACATGTGTTAATATATGACATTTGGTTTTCCCTTTCTGACTGAAGTCACTTTGTATGCCAGACTCTAGATCCATCTGCATCTTGCAAATGACCCAATTTCATTCCTTCTTATGGCGGAGTAGTATTCCATTGTGTATGTGTACCCTATCTTTATCCATGCATCTGTCAATGGACACTGAGGTTGCTTCCAGGCCCTGGCTATTGTAAACAGTGCTGCATGTCTTTTTATGCCTTTATTCATTGATTTATAGATTCAGTCACACACACATTATTGAACGCTGACTGTGTGCCATGAGCTTGAGGAATAAGCAGGCTGGGGAAAATGGACATGGCCCCTGTATGTGTGGAACATGAGGCCTAGAAAAGAAAAGATATTTTAGATGGATAAGTAAATATACCAGTATGTGGAGAAGATTGTATAAGTGCTAGAAAATGAAAAGCCTCAGGCGATATAAAGGAGGAATCAAGGTGGGGCTTCATTTAAATTGTTTGAGTCATAAGAAGTCTTTTTGAAGAAGAAATGTTTGAGCTGAGACTTGAAGTGAATGTTGAAATGAACAAGGAGAGGGCATAGTGGGGAGCTTTGTATGCAGAGGGAATCCTGTGCAAAGGCCCTGGAGTGGGAATGAGTTTGAAGGACAGGAAAACAGACACTAGAGACAATGCAGGTGGGAGATAGAAACCAGCAAGGCCAGGAGAGGACAGCGATGCAACACTGGTAGGTGGGACAAATGATGCAGAAGGCTGATGACCAGGTTGAAGATTTAAAATTTTATCCGAAGTGCAATGGGCAGTCTTTAAAAGATTATACGCACCGGAAGGGAAACAGCTGGGTTTTTGTAATCTAACTTTTTGAATTACTTTTTGGGCCATCAGAGACAACTAAAGAGAACAATTATGGTTTCAGATAGTTAAACAGATTTTTCTAAATGTATTTTGGAAATAAACTCAAAGGGACTTGGTGAGGAGTTGAACAGGGGATAGGCTAAGAATCAAGGGCTACTCCCAGATTAAGTCTTGGGCTCCTTGATGGGGATGGTTGAGGTGGAGAAGGTGAAAGTGCAGTTGTTGGAAGAAAAAAACAAATTCAGTTCTGTATATAGTAAATCTGAAATGCCTGGGGAAAAAGCCAAGAAGATAGTTGAGTATATGAATCTAGAGCTCAGAGGAGAGGTCTGAGATGTAACTTTTTAATTTTTTCTCAGTAATAACTGTTAAGAAATCAGCATTGCTTGCAGCTTTCTTTATCCTATTTATGCATGAATCCAGAATCTAGAACAATGTCTGGCACAAAGTAAAATTCATATAAATAGTTTTAGAATTATTTTGCATAAGGCAAATTACTGAGCCCCAGAGAGGGTGAATAACATGTGAAAACAATGGTTAATGGTCAATGGTCACGTGCGTGACTTCTTTTCATCGGACACTGAAATTCCCTTCATTTTTCTATACTTGACAACTGAAATGGTCATTCTCTTCAGTAATTGCCTTGAGGGCCTTTATTTTATTCTGTGTGTGTGTGTGCACGCGTGCACTCTGTCATGTCCAACTGACTCTTTGTGACCCCATGGACTGTAGCCCATGTAGGTCCTCTTTCCATGGAATTTCCCAAACAGAAATACTGGAGTGGGTTGCCATTTCCTTCTCCAGGCTGACCCAGGGATTAAACCCGAGTCTCCTGCATTGGCAGGTGGATTCTTAACCATTGAGCCACCTGGGAAGCCCTATTGTATTACATATGGTTGCATAAAACCTATACTAGATTTCCATTTCTTCTGTAATTGTGGTTAATCCCTTTAAAAATTAATCAGGAGACACTTTTTATTTCCATAAACTCTATTAAATGTATTTTCGATCTTTAATTATTGTTGATGAGAAAGAATGACTTTTTTTTTTTTTTTAAGAAACTTTGATTCTGACATTTCCTTTCCATTATACAGAGGAACAAATTAAGCATTCTGAAGCAATAAAAATTTCAAGAAAGAAAAAAATCCAAGCAAAATAGACAAATGCTTTCCCAAAACCTTTCAGTTGAAACGTGGGGGGAAAAATCCACAACTTTATTGCAAAGAACGACTGCCAAGACCAGTTTTTAAAAGTGCTGCTTTTTAAAGGGTGCCTTTGCATGTGAAATGAAACAGCTGTCTTTACTTAAGCCACTGTCTATATTTGCACAGTCTCCTAAAAAAAGGAACTGAAGATAAGCTTTTCTTCTTTAACGTTTTAATTAGCTGTTCAGATTCAGATACTGAGCTCCTGGTATTAATAGCTTCTTTCAAAAGGAAACAGTTGTGAACATAAACTAAAATGTTTTTCTCAGGAAGTGAGCATGAGATATTTATATGTATTTATAGTAGCGTGTGTTGCTGTAATCTATGACTAAAGCTAAAATAAGTCTTTACCAACCATCTCCTCCCACTTGCTGCTCCCTCCCCTTCGGTGCGTGCTTCTGGTTAGAGTTGAGACACTGGTGGATTTCGGGTTTTCTCTAAATGGAGCTCCACAGAGAAAGGAGAACTCCTGGCATGTGCTTCTCAGGTTTTTATAAGTAGCGTAGCAAAGGATTACATATGGCCACTCCTAAAGGCCCTTCTCGACTTTCATTTCCTGAGAAGGATACAGTCACACCAGGCTCCCCTCTTCCCAGACTAACCTAATTCTGTCTGACTTTCTGAGAACTATATGCAGTCCAAACCCATGAAGGATATAGAGAAATCTGGCCATAATACTTCTCAAGGCCACTGAAGGACAACTGGGCCCTTGAAATTCTTCATAAGGTGAAGCAAAGATCCCTTAGCAGGGACAACATATCTCGTTTTAGATATTGAAAGGTTATTAAGTGTAAAAAAAAAGCAGGCTTATCTGAAAAGTGCCTACCAGTAGAAATACGGTCAATGCAATAGACAAGTTCCAGGAAGACAGATTTTGACTCAGTGTAATTAAAGGTATTTATTTAATGCCTTTACATTAAATAATGTAATTCAAGTACAGTCAGGATGACCACTTGGTAGGTATATTGTAAAGGACTCTAGTGAGAACAGACCAGTGCTTATTTTTATATTTATTCTATTTATTCTATATGATCTATAGCTTGTGTTACCAAGTTACCTACACATACAAAAGTGTGAAACATTTTTTGTTTCAATTATATATAAGAAATGTATATGTTTCATGTATATATAAGTAATGTACATATACCCCTGAAACACATTTTTTAACAATGTATATTTTAATATCAGATTTGCATAGTGATTTAGAAGAATAAATATCACATAGTGAAAAGTTTATCATAAACTAAATACAACCACAAGAGGAAACAAAACCTTGTGTATACATTACCAAGGTGTTTACAATAAACTATAGTGTACAGTTTCATAACAATTTTTCATTCTATTGTATCTGTTCTTTAAAAAATAGCTGGTTACAATCCCTTAAGTTGACTTCAAATTCACTAATGTCACCAGTTACAGTTTGAAAACCATTAGACTAGACAATTTTAATGACTCTTTTGATGCTAAGCAGAAGAGATTGTGACCTCTGGTTCAATAAACTTTTACATATCTGGTCGTTTCTTTGTGGCTGTGCTATTGTTTTTGAAATATGCCTATGGGAAAGATTTCAGCATAAGCTCCCTGAAATGGTAGACAGTCCAGTACAGTTGCCATCACTAGAATTATTTGGGGAATATTTTTTTTAATGTCTCTAGAACTAGGAGAAGGATATGGCAACCCACTCCAGTGTTCTTGCCTGGAGAACCCCAGGGACGGGGGAGCCTGGTGGGCTGCCATCTATGGGGTCCCACAGAGTCGGACACGACTTAAGTGACTTAGCAGCAGGACTAGGTAATAGAATCAAATCACATAAAAATGTATCATAGTTTAGACCCCAAGGGCAATCATGCATTCATTTCTTCGTTCATTTAATGCAACACACGTTTGTTTTATTTCAAAAGCCTCCTGTCCATTTTGCCATGTCCTAAACAAACAAATACTATATTTGCTTATTAGTCCTGTTGCCTGCAAACATACCAAAGTGTTCCCCCTTCCATTTTACAGGGATAATAACACTGAAACTGGAGGACCAAGCATTTTAAAAGGGAGCCATGATACAGGATAAGGATGGTGCTGCTGGGTGTAGGGTAGGTCAAGAATAGCCTTGAGTGGAAGAGACATAAACTTGGAGATTGGGGTTGACGTATACGCACTACTGTGGGCTTGGTCAAAATGTTCGTTCAAGTTTTTCCGTAAGATGTTACAAACACTGTGTGTGTGTATATATGTGTGTGTGTGTATAGCTATAGTAACTAATAAGGACCTACTGCATGGCACAAGGAACTCTACTCAATACTCTGTGAATGACCTATATGAGAAAAGACTAAAAAAGCGTGGATATATGTATATGTATAACTCAGGCTTCCCAGGTGGCTCAGTGGTAAAGAATCCATCTGCAAATTCAGGAGACACAGGTTTGATCCTTGGGTCAGGAAGATCCCCTGGAGAGGAAATGACAATCCACTCCAGTATTCTTGCCTGGCAAGTTCCATGGACAGAGGAGCCTGGCAGACTACAGTCCATGGGGCCGCAAAGAGTTGAACATAACTTAGGGACTAAACAACATAACTGACTCACTTTGCTGTACAACAGAAACTAACAAACATTGTAAATCAAGTATATTCCAATAAAAATGTAAAAAAAAAAAAAAAAAGAGAGAGAGAGAGAGAATAGCCTTGAGTGAAAATTAACAAAGTAGATTTCACCTGAAGTGCATTTTCAAATGCATGAAGTGAAAAACTGACCCTTTATTAATTTCCTGCTTGTTGACACTTGAATATGAGAGTTTCTAAAATACTGGAAAAATTGCCCAGCTGCTATACAATCCAAGCTCCTGTCTCTCTAGATTAATTGACCTTTCTACTCAAGCAGGTCAAATCTAAGTTTTCAGACAGCCCGGAAAGGGAGGGAAAGCAGTATTGAATGTATTCACATGAGTTTTAGGATCGTGTGGACTCAGAATTTACGGTGGATTTTATGACTCCAATACAGAGGAAAACAGATCATGGTCCCTGAACTTTGTCAATTTCTGTTTGGAACTTTGAAGAATTGGTCCACAGTCTTTGGAAAAGACTGACTGCATGTTTACTGAGCCCTTTAGACTGTATTAACTTTCCTATAATCAGCCTTTTAGAAAAACAAACTGGCATCATGGTACCATGCTGTCTTTTTCTTTCCAAGGCACAGGGTTCTACATGAGCTCTCAAATCTTGTCAAGCTTTGTTTCTAGTTAATTATGTTCTAAGTTCTCATGTGCATTAAAGAAATCTTCTCGTGATAAAAATGAGTTGAACTGATGTGCTGTCAGAGCCATGTCCTCTGTTCTATCTTACAGATTTTGTGGCCAGAATGACAGCACCTCGCCTATTTCACAGATGGGGTTCCAGGAAGGGGGGCAACTCTCTGAGGGATATAAGCTCTTTTTGGTGGCCCAGCAAAGGTTAAAACAAACCAATGGGTGATCTGAAATTGGAGTTGTGGACAGATTTGTCTTGACTATTTCAGATGCTCCTTCCTGTTTCTTTCCAGGTTACAAATGCCTCCCCTTCCATCAAAGCTACTCTCCAACAGGGTTGAGAATCAGCACTTTATACACCAAAGCGATAAAGAATAACTTTCTGTGTACTTTTTAGAGAGAGGTATTTGCATTTACACCTTGTTTCCCTCCCGATGTCATGTAGACCTTCCTGGAGTCAACGTGTCAATGAAACACACAGTTCTCCTTCCTGGTCAGTTTCTACTCAGCTGCTTGGTTAGTATCCATATAGAATTACACATCTGAGCAGTGATGGTTATCAATAAATCACAAAGTATATCATGCTAAGTGTCTAGCCATGATGTCCACTGATTTTTTTTTTACTTTTAATAGAAAAGATGCAAAGCCCCAGGATGAGCTACACACATTCAAATTATGGGGCTTCTGTCTCCAATTCCAGCTCTCTCCAGCCTTCTGTTTGTCTAACCTTAAAGCACTTCAGGACTCTGTGTTCCCGGATTTTCCTCTGGTCCAATCTGGCTCCACATCCCAGAGGGGACTTCAGCTCTTGGCTGGTGTGTCCACCGGCTTCTAACCCAGAAGGAAGCAGCTGGGAAGCATGGCCAGAGGCTGCAGCCCCAGCAGCTGTGAGGTTGTGGCTCACTGGCCCTTTGTGCTACCCTCTGACTCCCAAACCCCTGGGGTCCATCAGAAAGGTTCATACTGTGCAAAAAGGAATCCTGCTGTTTTGGCTTCCTCACCTTCCTTCCTCTTTGCACTCCTGGCAGGAAGTCACTGACACATGATGCCACTTAAAAAAATTAAAAGAATCATGGAATGCTGCCTAAATCTTTAGTTTAATGTTCAGCTTGTTTTAGTGTTAGTCACACAGTCGTGACCAACACTTTGAGACCCCTGGACTGTAGCCCACCAGGCTCCTCTGTCCATGGGATTCTCCAGGCAAGGGTACTGGAGTGGGTTGCCATTCCCTTCTCCAGGGGATCTGCCCCACCCAGGGGTCCAACCCAGGTCTCCAGCATTGCTGGCCAATTCTTTACCATCTGGGCTAGAAGCCATGAACACTGTGAAAGGCATCAATGCGAAAGGCATCAGTGCATTGTCTATGTAACAGGATTTTGAGAATGGCTTTGTCATGGAACGCCTAACACTTAAAGCCAAATATGTCATTGCATTTTAGAGCTGAGAGGGGCTGCAGTCTATCAGAAAAGAGATGCAAGGCAGATTCCTGGCCCTCGGGTTCAATTCACTCTATGTCTGCAAAGCTTGCTAAGTTCTTGGAGCCCTGCAAGGCTGTAGTGGACCCAGGACTCAGTTTTTCAGAGACTCCCTGGACCACAAGGGGTCACGAGACACCTGACCAGCTGTGTGCGGCGCCTGGTTCAGGCTCCTCTGTCACCACTGCAAACAGGAAGCTGGACCTCCTCCTGACTTTGTCCCCACGTGCCTGGGCAGTGCTTCTGTGTTGTCTTATCGCTTATTTTGTATTTTGATGAGAGAGGTGGGAGAAGGCACATTCATTTCTCTTTTAGAAAAATTCTGGAGAAAGGTTAAAGTCTGAAAAATTACTATGTGAAATGCAGCACCAGATGATGACCAGAGCTAGTCAGGGTTCTGGTAGGCAGGGCTCTGGGCAGAGTGAGGAGGGAAGGGAAGTCGTGTTCCAGAGGCCCCTCCCATTCCTAGCAACTTCCCTACTCTTTACAAATCAACGGAGTCCTGTAAAATTGGGACTTGGCTATTTGTGGAAAGTGAGGTTAATTTAATAATTGCATGCACAGAGTCTTGTTTCTTATTTGGATCTATCTGAATCCAAAACCACAGAGAGCCTGTGCACGAAACTACTACATCCACCATGTGGCTTTGGTCCTGGCTTTTGTTTCTTCCTCTACTTTTCTCATAAGCCTACATTCATGGTAGGCTTTACCATATTTATGTCTATATTCTGTGTATTGTTGCTACCATTTAGTCACTAAAATATCCGTATGTATTATTGTTGTTGTTTAGTCGCTAAGTCTTTGCGACCCCATGGACTCTAGGCTCCTCTGTCTGTGGGATTTTCCCAGCAAGAATACTGGTATGGGTTGCCATTTCTTTCTTCAAGGGATCTTTCTGACCCACGGACTGAACCTGGGTCTCCCGTTTTGCAGGAGGATTCTTTTCATTGAGCCACCATGCATGCTAAGATGTTTCAGTCATGTCCAACTCTGTGTGACCCTATGGACTGCAGCCTGCCAAGCTCCTCTTCCATGGGATTCTCCAGGCAAGAATACTAGAGTGGGTTGCTGTGCCCTCCTCCAGGATATCTTCTTTACCCAGGGATCAAACCCACATCTCTTACTTTTCCTGTCCTGGCAGGCAGTTTCTTTACCACTAACGCCACCTGGGTAGCCTATCTGTGTGTATACCTATATTTATACCAGGGCTTCCCTGGTGGTGCAGACAGTAGAGAATCTGCCTGCAATGCAGGAGACCCAGTTTTGATCCCTGGGTCAGGAAGATCCCCTGGAGAAGAGAAGGTGAACCCACTCCTGTGTTCCTGCCTGGAGAATCCCATGGACAGAGGAGCTATCATCTCTCTCTCTCTCTATCATCTATCAATCTCTAAGTATGAAATCTGGAATCACCTTCCCAATAACTTGTTGAACCCATGAGGACTAAGTCTTCAGGAAGCAAGTATTACACAGAACACTGGGCAGCTGAGCTGGGATGGCAGTCCCAGCTCC
>NW_011494808.1:785822-813411 GCF_000754665.1 Bison bison bison | reverse complement strand
AGTGACTCTGCTGCTGCTAAGTCACTTCAGTCATGTCCGACTCTGTGCAACCCAATAGACGGCAGCCCACCAGGCTCCCCCATCCCTGGGATTCTCCAGGCAAGAACACTGGAGTGGGGCCATTTCCTTCTCCAACGCATGAAAGTGAAAAGTGAAAGTGAAGTCGCTCAGTCGTGTCTGACCCTCAGCGACCCCATGGACTGCAGCCTACCAGGCTCCTCCGTCCATGGGATTTTCCAGCCAAGAGTACTGGAGTGGGGTGCCATTGCCTTCTCTGCTGTGTGACTCTAGTGCCTGCCTTTTCCCACTGCGTTGGTTCTGACATTTGAAAGAGCAGGTAACACATGTCAATCATTTGGCAGCTGCACTAAACCCAAGAGAGCATAGAGGGCAGGGTGCTGTGTTAAGACATAAGTGGAATAAAGAGGGAAGGAGAATTGTGCCTCAGATGGACCATTTGATAAGGTTTAAGGAGATGGAGAACACCCATTTCAAATGCTGTTCGCATTCTTCCTCCATATTACTGCCCCGCAGTTTCTCCACTCAAGAATATGTACCAGTGGAGAAGACAGCACAGGAAAAAAAGCTAAACTCGACCTCCGCTCCACAAACTTACTTCTGTCCATGTCCATCTTCTCTCAGGCAACTATAGTAGGATCCACCCCAGGGCTCTTCTTCCCTCCACCTGTCTCCTGTATGGATGTGAGAGTTGGACTGTGAAGAAGGCTGAGCACTGAAGAATTGATGCTTTTGAACTGTGATGTTGGAGAACACTCTTGAGAGTCCCTTGGACTGCAAGGAGATCCAACCAGTCCATTCTGAAGGAGATCAGCCCTGGGATTTCTTTGGAAGGAATGATGTTAAAGCTGAAACTCCAGTACTTTGGCCACCTCATGCGAAGAGTTGACTCATTGGAAAAGACTCTGATGCTGGGAGGGATTGGGGGCAAGAGGAGAAGGGGACGACAGAGGATGAGATGGCTGGATGGCATCACCGATTCGATGGACGAGAGTCTGAGTGAACTCCGGGAGTTGGTGATGGACAGGGAGGCCTGGCATGCTGCGGTTCATGGGGTCGCAAAGAGTCGGACATGACTGAGCGACTCATCTGGTCTGATCTGATCCACTGATGGTGTCCTTATAAGCAAAGGGAGCGTTTGGACAGAGGCACACAGGGAAGGAGGCTGTGTGAGGACTGAGGCAGAGATCTGAGTGATGCACCAAGAGAGACAAGAATGCCAGGTGTTGCTAGAACCTTTCAAAAGCTACAGGCGGTGGGGAAAGATTCCCACTCTGGAGTCTAGAGACAGCGTGAATCCTCCTACACCTTGATTTCAGACTTCTAGCTTTCAGACCCATGGGAGAATAAATTTCTATTGTTTTATCTGACTCATTTTGTGATAATTGGTATAGAAATCCTGGAAATGAATACAGAATTCAATCAAAAGATCACCCCAACTAATTCTCTGGCCCATAGCCCAATTGTATTTTTTCCATAGCATTTATCATGCTGTGAAATTACCATTATTTCATTTTATATGCAATTAATACATTAACAATATTTATACCCATATACTACTAATGTTTATGTTGTTTGTATCTGTTTGTATGTTTATTATGTGAATATTTCAAAGCACAAAATGTATCTATCTGGTTCCCTGAACACCTAGGAGATTATCTGTGTTCAATAACATTATATCAATATTTGTTGAAAGATTGGGTAAACTGCGAGTACAGTTATAGAACTGTGCTCAGATAATCTCTCAACAAAAGCCTTTATTGTAAAGCTCTTTCCTCACTGAAAGCTAGGCTATCTGAATGCAAAATATTGTTCCAATGCTTCTTTTGATAAATCTAATTCTGTGAACATGGAACTGAGTACTGTTCCAATGCGTCATTTAATAATCCTAATTTTGTTCCATTTATTTAAGCTCCCAGAGAGATGCAGAGTGTTATAAATATAAGATTTTGTATCCACTGAGGGATATATAATATGTTTCAATGTGAATCCTACAGCAAAGGTCTGAATTTGACCTTAGGAATAAAAATAATTCACAAAAAATTGAAAAACCAAATTGAGTTACATGTATCAAGTGTGAAAATATGATTAATCTACTTTTAATGGTCTCCAGTTTTAAGAACTCAGACAGGACAGGCCCAAACAGATATGAGTTTTCCTATGAAATGGCAAAAATAAGTTCTTTTTGAATCTGAGTTTGAGTTTGGCTAAAATGAGTATGGCAGTTTGTGCTCTGATTCTTCATGTGTGCTTAATTAAATTTCTTCTGACGTCACTTTTGTTTCCTAAGTAAAAAGCCCTGCAGATGTATTGAATATCATATCAATAGATGAGTCTTAACATAGAAAAATCAAGTTTGTTCCCTTTGGCAAAGTTTAGGCTTCAAGACTCAAAACCCTCTGATTTCAATCACAATGTACCACATAATCATGGGTAAATAACCCTAATTTTCTGAGCATGACATATTGTTTTTCATGGCATTTGTTTTCTTTTAAAAATCATCATCAAAGTAATAGAGGTTTATAACAACAATATAGAAAATTTAAAAAATAGAACACCAAAAATATAAATCAGTTCCAGTCTTACCAGCTTTAAATAACAGCTATTAACATGTTAGTTTATTTTCTTCCAGTTGGTTTTGTGTCTACATATTTTAAAAAATATGAACATGGAAATATGGATGTGTTTCTCATAAAATTAAGAACATATGGCATACAATATATAGCTTTCGTATTTTACCTTCATTGGTGGTTATATAAATATTGATTTATTTTATTCACAGTCTATGTGAATTTTTTAATGTGTGAATATGACATTAAAAGTTTGCCCAATATTTAATGACATGAATACCGTATAAATCAGCAGTCTATTGTTGAAAGTGTATTATGCTACGCTAGTTCACTTCAGTCGTGTCCGACTCTGTGGGACCTCATAGACGGCAGCCTCCAGGCTCCCCTGTCCCTGGGATTCTCCAGGCAAGAACACTGGAGTGGGTTGCCATTTCCTTCTCCAATGCATGAAAGTGAAAAGTGAAAGTGAAGTCACTCAGTCGTGTCTGACTCTTAGCGACCCCGTGGACTTCAGCCTACCAGGCTCCTCCATCCACGGGATTTTCCAGGCAAAAGTACTGGAGTGGGGTGCCATTGCCTTCTCCAGGTTGAAAGTGTAGCCTATTGCTAATTTATAAATCATGTTTCAGTAAATATTGTTGTCTATAAATTTTTGTGTCTATCGCTTTGGAACATGGTCTTTCCATGAATTTTTCCCACCATGGCAACTGTTTTCCAAGAGAGAGCTCTAATGCTCTAAGAGATCCAGACTGAAACGACAATGCTGCTTGTGAGTTCAAGTGTCATTTTTCTCACTTTCTCCTGGCTTAGTCATTACAGTCAGCACAGATTCAGGGGAAGGAGAATTCAAGAAAGTGAGGAGCTGAAATAAAGTTGAATGTCTGTTTTTAAACAGGATTATGGAAAGACATAGAGAAGTCAGGTCTTGCTGGATGTGAAAGTGAAATTGCTTCTTATCCCCACCTTTGTTCCATCTTTTGATGGAGGAATGGCAAGGTCAGGTTCCAGAAGACCGTCTGGGATGAGAGATACGATCATGTCTGCTCTAGGTCACAGTCAGTCATATACAAATTACACTCACACTTCCTTCACGATCCCCAAAATGTGATGCACTTACAGTATCATCATGAAGTCTGGTCTCTCTCCATCCAAACCACATATAGGTGCAGAGGAGGTTACGTGGGTGCAATAACTCAAGAACATTCCCTCTCAATTTGTGAACTTATAAACATGTTAGTTCGCTTCCCCATTGCCAGTGTACACACTTGATGTGCAGTGGTGGTTGCTGTTGTTGTTCAGTCACTCAGTCGTGTCCAGCTTTTTGTGACCCCAAAGGCTGAACCATACCAGGCTTCTCTGTCCTTCACCATCTCCTGGAGTTCACTCAAACTCATGTCCATTGAGTCAGTGATGCCATCCAACTATCTCATTTTCTGTTGTCCCCTTCTCCTCCTGCCCTCAATCATTCCCAGCATCAGGGTCTTTTCTGATGAGTCAGTTCTTCGAATCAGGTGGCCAAAGTATTAGAGCTTCAGCTTCAGCATCAGTCCTTCTAATGAATATTCAGGACTGATTTCCTTTAGGATTGACTGGTTGGATCTCCTTGCAGTCTAAGAGACTCTCATAAGAGTCTTCTCCAACACCACAGTTCAAAACATCAATTCTTTGGCATTCAGCCTTCTTTATGGTCCAACTCTCACATCCATACATGACTATTGGAAAAAACCATAGCTTAGGCTAGGCAGACCTTTGTTGGCAAAGTAATGTCTCTGTTTTTTAATACGCTGTCTAGGTTTGTCATAGTTTTTCTTAAAAGGAGCAAGCACCTTTTAATTTCACAGCTAGTCACAGTCTGCAGTGACTTTGGAGCCCAAGAAAATAAAGTCTGTCACTGTTTCCATTGTCTCCCCATCTATTTGCCATGAAGTGATGGGACCAGATACCATGATTTTCATTTTTTGAATAAAGAATGTTTTACATTATTTCACAATGGTGATACAGGGATAGAACTGTGATGGGCTGAAGCCTATCTCCTGCAAATTCTCATGGTGAGATAACCCCCAGTATCTCAGGATGGGACCTTGCTTAGAAACAAGACCATTTCATATAAGATTGATTAAGATGAGGTCATACAAGAGGAAGGATGCCGGGGTCCAGCCCGGGTGGATCCAGGGAATGCGAAGCAGGGACGGCGTCAGCGAGGATCAGGAAACAATTGCTTAATTAAACGTTAATTAAGGATATAAAGACTGGTTAAATAAGGATAGTTCAGTGAGGAAATTCAGTGGAGAAAAGAGGCTGAATAATTCAACCAGAAGGTGAGAGAAAGAACGACATGGGAAGACCAAGCTTCGGTGAACAAGGCCCGCACTTTATTTTCCAAAGTAGTTTTTATACCTTAAGTTATGCATAGAGGATAATGGGGAAAGGGGTAGAGTCATGCAGTAAGCCAGGCTTTCTTCCTGCAAACTTATAATATGCAAAAGTTTAGGTGATTTGCATCATCTTCTGGCCCAGAGGCCTGTTAACATTGTAAGACCCTTTCTTCAGAAAACTTATTTTTCTCTAAAGGTGATTAGTCAGGCGCCACCCTCCAAAAGCATTAGATAAAGTTGCATTCCTACAGGGCAAAGGTGTGGTAGGCTATAACAAGAAAAAGAATTAACTCAAGGGTCCAAGGTTACAAACATTAAAGCTACTACTTACATGAATTATGTTAATCAATACACTGCCAGGGACACAGCAGGTAAGGGATATGGAAACTTAGCAGCAAACATTGGCCCAACAAGTGAAAAACCCTTCACCAATACAATTTCTAATCAAACTTTTAACTACTCAAAGGAACCTGTATTTAGACAGTTTAGAACATCTCATGCCTCTCACAGTTGGGAGGCTCTGAACAATCACATGTGGCCGGAAAAACCTATTCAGGCAGGCTAGAGGACTTCCAAAGGAGTTTGTAGGTTAAAACACTATCACACCCAGGAACTTTATTAACTGGAGCTGTAAGTTAACTCTTTTTTCAAAGAGAGAGATGGTGGGGGACAGCCCCCAGTAAAGTCGGAGGTGTAGGTGAGAGCACAAAGCAGAAAGTAGGCAGATTCTGGTTTTGGGGGTAGATGCTCGAGCATTTCCAGGGGGACTCCTGAGGCTCGATCCCGCCTTTGCGTATGCCGAGCCTCCTTCCTCATGACCTTTGCCACGGGCGGAGTTCCTCACGCTGGCTCCCAGCAGGAGGGTAAGTCTTTAATTCAATATAACTTATAAAAAAAGGGCAAGGGGCTTCCCTGGCTGCCCAGTGGTTAAGACATCACACTTCCATTGCAGGAGGCACAGGTTTGATCCCTGGTCAGGGAGTTAAGATCCTACATGTCAGGCAAAGCTGCCAAAAATTTAAAAATAAGTAAGTCAAGAGCTAACTGTTCTTACAAGACTTTATTAAAAAGGAAGTGTGGGATTTGGAACACAGTCATGCAGAGAGGGAGGCATACAGGGAGGAGGGCTTCACCAGTGGTGCTAGTGGTAAAGAACCCTCCTGCCAGTGCAGGAGATAGAAGAGACCCTGGGTTGGGCAGCAAATAGTGGGACACAACTAATGTAACACACAGCATGCAGAGAGGGAAGGTAATACAAAGGGAAGGGAGCGAAGAACAGCCAGCTACAAGCCCAGAAGATTTCCCTGCAACAAATCCTTGCCCCAGTTTTCAGGGAAGACCTATCCTGCTGTTATCTTTATCTTGGACTTCCAGCATCATGAGGCAATAAGTTTCTGTGGCTTAAGCCACCCATTGGGTGATAGTTTGTTATGACATGCTGTTAAAGGAATACAAGAAAGACTGAAATAGACATTCTCATTTAATAAGAACAGGAAGGGGAGGTGCACAGCACACACTGGTCCACAGAAATGCTGAAATCTACCTGGGCACATAGAACAGTTTCTTAATTAGAGTCTCCCTGAGTATGATTTTTTTGCCCATCTCAGCTCTGCTCTCAGAACTGTAAGCTCTTCACTCTGGAACATACTTCCTTTGCCATAAGACATGACTCACTTTTTCCAGTTTAGTAGTGTTCTCATCCTGCTTCCTGAAGCCCTGTCTCTGTTGCTTTAATCCAAGTATACAAAGCTTCTGCTAGTGTAATTATATTAAAACATTTTATAGATTTGCTATGAATCTTACTAGCATTTATTACATTAAACAAAGTTTATGCCCACAATTCTCCAGCTTGGACTGAGAGTCTGATTCTGTGAGACAACACCCTTCTGTTGGTTGAAATCCTTTGGGTCTAGTTGAGAGAGTTTACGAGACATACCCTTAAATCATTTTGAAGTTTTAACAAAGGGCCTTACAGCCACAGTCCTGGATTTGTTCTTTGTGCTGAAGCTATTTTTTACTTTGAGAATATTTTGCCATCTAGAGAAGCTGGAAATAAGACCTAGTTTTATTTTCAGATCCAGCAAGACCTGACTCTTTTATTGCTTCAAAATTCTGCTTGCAAACGTATCTACTTTATTTTAGCTTATGTATCCATGGATATCTTATCATATGTGACCAAAAGATATTAATTGGCATTTTCAAAGTTCTTCCTAGAAATTTCCTTAGCCAACCACTCTACTTCATTAGGTATCTTTTCTATTTTCCACATCATTAAAGAGCATTGTTGTTTGGTCGCTAAGCCGTGTCTGCTTCTTTTGTAACACCATGGGTTATAACCTGCCAGGGTCCTTTGTCCATGAGATTCTCCAGGCAAGCCTACTGGAGTGCACTGCCATCTCCTTCTCCAGGGCGTCTTCCCTATCCAAGGATCAAACCCGCATCTTCTGTGTCTCCTGCATGGGTGGGTGGGTTTTTACCAAGGAAGCTCATTAAAGACCATAGGGCTGTCAAAATTTCTGCCACTATGTAACACAAATTACTTTTTCTTTAGTAGCCAATAGAAATTTTCTCAGTCTTTAAGGCTTATTAGTCATCAAGAACATCCTAGATTTTGCTCACCATATAGTATAGAAGAGAATGCCACATGTTTAAGGCTTCCATTTTGGCAGTACCCCAATTCCAGGCATGAGACATGTATCAGGTAAATTTTGATCAAGCAAAACAGAACTAAGAATGATATGGACTAAGGGATTTATTATGGGAAGTAGACTTTATTTATTTATAAAAGCATGTGAAGAAGTCTATGATTCTAGCAGTGGGAATAAAATGACCCCATAGGGTCATTAAGACCCGTAGACAGGAAATAAAACCAGAAGTGAACCAGGGGAGAGTGAGGACAGATTAGAACCTCTGGGGACAAATACAGGCTATAAACTCCAACCCACCTCTTCTGACTTTGATGACACCAGTGATCTGGGATTGAAATTATTGTCCTTTGCCATAGAGCTACACACACACAGACACAGACACACACACTCCAATTAGGACTCAAAGCTGAAAAACAAGGTCCAGTGGAAGCTGAAGGAGCTGGTGGAGCAGCAGACACAGCTGTTTCCCCAGCTCATGAGCTAAGTCCTCAGCCAGAGGTGGGGTGTGTGAGACACCATCTCACGTGGCACTCCATGCCTTTGGAGAGTCAGAGCCACTGTGGTCCTTCCACCTTCTAATAAAATAATGCTTGAAGGGAAGGCGATTGTGCCTTGTTCATATAGCCGAAGGTAGTACGGCAACACACGTGGATTTAAATCTGGCTCCTGTAATGATTCACATGATTCACTTTTTAAAAACTCTTTTTTTTTTTTTTTTAAATTGAAGTATGGTTGATTTGCTTCCCTGGCTCAGATGGTAAAGAATCCACTTGCAATACAGGAGACGTGGGTTCAGTCCCCGGGGCAGGAAGATTCCCTGGAGAAGGAAAAGGAAATCCACTCTTGTGTTCTTGCCTGGAGAATGAATCCTACGCACAGAAGAGCCTGTGAGCTACAGTCCATGGGGTCACAAAGAGCTGGACACAACTTAATAATTAAAGAGCAGCAACAGCAGCGCAGTTGATTAATAATGTTGTGCCAGTTTCTGCTGTACAGTAAAGTGACTCGGTTATGTACATATATATGTTTATTTTTAACACATTCTTTTCCATTATTGTTTATCCCAGGAGACTGGATATAGTTCTTTGTGCTATACATTAGAACCTTGTTGTTTTTCCACTCTCTAATAGCTTGCATCTGCTAAACCCAAACTCCCAATCCTTCTCTCTCCTTTCCCTCCTTCTCCTTGGCAACCACAAATCTGTTCTCTATGTCTGGGGGTCTGTTGCTGTCTTGCGTGTGTGTTTTCACACAATGCACTTTTTATTAGGACACCAAACTTCAAGAGGAAGTAGGATCTCCTAGTGCAATGGTTTTTTCTCCATTAAGAGGATGGTGAAGGATTTGTTCTTATGGATTTTCAACTTTTGCTTTAGTTGCACGAAGCTTAGAGTTAAACTGTGATGTTCAGTTTTTATAATTACCTTTGCTCAGTGTTCTTCGGCTTCATAACTACTTCCCCTTAATTATTGTTTCTTCTTTTAAAAAAGTTGCTCATTATTTTAATTATTTAATATTTAATTTTGTAGGGCATCTCAAATAACTCCTAAAAGTAGGTTGCATGTAAATAGAAGGTATTATTGTGATCATTGTACAGCTGCTGCAAAGCTTTTGTTTCTTTTCTCTGTCTCTCTTTGGGAGGCTGTCTTTCTCCATTTCTCTCTTCTCTCTCTCTCTTTCTTTTTTCTTGTGTGCACATCTTACTTCTTAGAATGAAGCAGGAGAATTTGGACTAAATTCAGATGTTATTATATGACTTTTCAAGGGGACAAGGTCTAAGGGCTTATTTTCACTCAACATAGTTTTACATACAGTGAGGAAAATACTAAAAGATCCCAGAAGAAGCATGGCTCTTCCAGAGACATCACAAGGCAGAAGTTTTGGATATGTCAACCAGTCTTTAGTTTATGTTATGCAAGCGTAAGTTAATCACATTATGCAAAGCCAGGAAGAAGGAATATGATAAATGTTAGATTGTCATTGAGGCTTAAAATTCTGGTACTTCCCATAAAGTCCGAGTCATCGCTGGATTTCCTGACACTGCAGAAGAGGACAAGATACATTGCTAGTAACTTTAAGTAAATTACAAGATACATTGCTAGTAACTTTAAGTAAATTACAGAGTTTTGCTCATCTTGAAAAACATAGCTGAAAGTTGTGACATTTAAAAAGTGTCCATGATGTCTCATGAAAGAACTCCAAATCAAAGAGGAATAAAGGGGCAGCTGTGGACCTACACATGGGTCTTGCTTCATGTTTTTTTTAAAAAGATCTCCTTGCCTAAAATAATATTGTTCAGTTCAGTTCAGTCGTTCAGTCGTGTCCGACTCTTGGCGACCCCATGGACTGCAGCACGCCAGGCCTTGCTGTCCCTCACCAACTCCTGGAGCTCACTCAAACTCATGTCCATTGAGTCAGTGATGCCATCCAACCATCTCATCTTCTGTCATCCCCTTTTCCTCCTGCCTTCAATCTTTCCCAGCATCAGGGTCTTTTCAAATGAGTCAGTTCTTTGCATCAGGTGACCAAAGTATTGGAGTTTCAGCTTCAGCATCAGTTCTTCCAGTGAATATTCAGGACTGATTTCCTTTAGGATGGTCTGGTTGGATCTCCTTGCAGTCCAAGGGATAATACTGTAGCAGCCACAGAAATGGGAAGCTGAGGAGACACACACACACACAAAAACGCAGATGCAAACATACCCAGCCTCTCTACTATCACTTTGCACACATTTCTGCTTCCAGGCATCCAGCTTCATCTAGCCAAGTCACAGTAATGTCAAGGGGGTTGGACATAAGCACACACCACTGCCTTCCCTCCTTATTTTTCTTTCAGTATTCCCCAATTTCTCTTAGTTACTGCTTCACTAGATCTGGAGTTCCCTGAGAACCTCATCAGGATCTCAACCATTCATTCATCTCCCAGAATGATTTCCATAGTCCAACACAGATGCTAGATACAAGGTCATTAAAGGAATGAATGATATCAAATTGAAATTGTCTTAAGCATCCAAAACCTTGTGTATTTCTGTGAGTGGTGTGTGTGTGTAGGGCAGGGCAGGGAGAAGGAGAGAGAAGAGAAAATTTATTGAAGCAGACACCATGAAATTTATCATAGTGGGAGACAAATGAATGGTCTTCCCTTGTGGCTCAGATGGTAAAGAATGCTCTTGCAGTGCAGGAGATCTGGGTTTGATCCCTAGGTCAGGAAGATCCCTGGAGAAGGGAATTGCTATCCACTTCAGTATTCTTGCCTGGAGAATTCCATGGACTGTGGAGCCTGGCAGGCTACAGTCCATTGGATTGCAAAGAGTAGGACATGACTGAACGACAAACACTTTCACAACACTTTACTGCTTCAAGAGATATCATCAGCTAGAACCACTGGCTGTCTTTGACCGCTGCGGTGCGTCTATGCCTGCTTTTAGGAAATGAGTTGGTTTGTCTCTGAAAATTAGCTCCACGTAGATAATAGCTGGAAAATTAAAGCAATTAAATACAGATTCCAAGACTGAATTGTAGAGCACAAAATTACGTACTCTCATTTTTTTTTTTCTGATTCATAAAAGAGATTTGAAAACTTTTTTCCCCTCTCATCTCCCTAAAGCAAAGAGTAACTTTTCAGGTTCAACAATAAAGGCAGTTAAACCACAGAGACAGAAAATCAAGGATAATAAACACCTAAATACTCTGGTTCGATTGTGCAAAGAAAGATCTACTCTAGGGGTTAATTGGAACAGAATACAATTGATTCTCATTATTCTCTGCCATTATGGTCTATGAAGTCCCCGTGGACACCCAGTGAGAGAATACTGAATCACTGCTTCTAGAGGAAATATCCTGTTATGTTCCTGAGAGCCTCAGGCCACACTTTTATCAATCAGTCAATCAACATATACCTGACTTTATGGTGCATATCTGCTTAACAGCATTTAACATGCATTGTAGATTAATTAACATTGAACTCACAGCCAACAACATTCCAGCTCATGTGCAAAGGAAGGTTATTTAGCATATGTTTTCTCTCTAATGGAGATCACACTGGACAGCACTTAGCACTACATATGGTAGCTATTTTAAAATAGAAAATCACCAATAAAAAGCACAAACATGTGTCACCAAGGAGTGCCCCCCAAAAGATGCTTGTTTATAGTCTGAGCATTGCAACAAAAAGGCACAGAATCTTCTTGTTCAACCTCAGATGGGCACGTGTGTTGAGCTAGCTATGCAAATTTTTTTTTTTTTATTTTTTTTGGCCCTTGCAGTCTGCAAATGACTGTGAAAGTGCCTTGCATATTGATTTGGGGTTACAGATCAATTTTAGTGAGTTCATGAACTGACAATACAGAATCCATGAATAAGGAGGTTAACTGTATATACATTAGTGGGCAAATTGAGATGCCTTAAGTTGAATCTAATTCTTGGTCCCACGTTTACAATCGTGACTATTCTGTATCAGGAGGAAGCAGAAAGAGATGGTTCCTAAGGCCTGTTTCACATAGCAATGAGAATGCTTTCTAAAATTGCCTAGAATGTTTTCACCCAGTGGCATAAATGGAGAATATAAAATGCCGACTTGACATGTGAACAGGGCAAGCAAGTTCCTCTAGGGAAGTGTTACTTTCGTGATGTTGGAGGTGTCCCTTGCTTGGTGTGAAAACTGGACACTGTTTCTGAAGGTGAGGTGATGATCCTCTAATTGGGCAAAACCACAAGAAATCTGGATCCTGCTTTTGGATAAGGCCAAAAAAAAAAATATCCAAACTCCAGAGAAATAGAACTGTCCCTAGGTTGAGTTCTTAAAGAGTCCTAATAAGTCTCAGTGCAGAACTTTATCTGAAAGAATTCCTCGGAGCTAGGCCAAGCAGATTGTAAACAGCAGTGCTAAAATCTAAGCAATGAACGTAATACAGCATAGAAACACTCTGTGATGCTGGTGTTTTTATCTCCATTTGATACTAAAAGGATTTTGTTGTTTTGAGGGTTGTTAGAGGTGTTGTAGAAATGAAGAAGTATCACAAAAGTTAAGATTAGGACACAGAAAGTAATGCATGTCATGTCTAATTCATGGCAGTTACTCATATTTTCACTCTGCTTGTGAGCTAAGCATGAATTGATGGGGAGACAGAGGGTCTCTTGAGGCTGTTTGCTTGGCAGGCTTCTGACCAGGAATAGCCACGGCTTCTCTGCTGTAGTGGAGACTGTTACCTGTACAATATCCCTTCTCCATCTTTTCCTTTCTAACAGAGCTTGGATAAAATACACACTCCAAGCTTTGCCAACAGCAAAACGTGGCCAAAGTGACTGAGCCCTGAACTGAGTGGGACTCCCCAGGAAACTCTTTAAAGGGGACTAGCACAGTTAGCATACTGGTTTCCTTCCCTCTTGCCCTACACGATGGCTCTTGAGGAGGTTTTGAGAATCTGAGGACAAGGTCACACCCTAAGGATGGAGAAGCATAAAGGTCAGAGGAGACTGACTCCTGGCTGGAGTTGAGAAGCCCCCATACCAACTCTGGACTGTCTACTTTCAATAGAAAAAATAAGTAACCCCTGCGTTGTTTAAGCCACTGAGTTTGGAATTTTTCTTGCTAGCAGCCAAATGCAGTTGCTAACTGACAACCCGTGGAAGGTCGTCTTGGGTACTAGGACTGTCCAGTATGTCCCAGAATGAAAAGTGCTCAAGACTTTCGACCTTTCCTTAGAAATGAAGGTGACAGGTTACAGCATGGAATGTGGGTTTTATTCTGCTCTGAGGTGTGGGTGTATGTGCTTATGGGGTCCTAATGGGTAATGGCATTGCATCAATAAAAGCACGAGTTTAAGCAACAACATTCTTTTCTTTCACGTGCTAGGTTTAAAATAGAACAATCCTGGCTGAAAATTGGCCACACATATTTCTTATCAGGAGGTGGGTTTCTAGGTTTTAGAGTCATACCTTTACTTTTTGGTAATCTTGTGTAAAATAGCCTATCAGAAATCTCAGTGATCCAGGATGTCACTCAAACTGAGTTAAAATGTTTTGCCTCTTTGCCTTCATTTTGTTTGACAGCAGACCCCTCCCCATTCCTGAAAAGAATGCTTCCTGATTTCCTGTTTAATAAAAGATAGTGAAGAGGGGCAGTGGGCAAGGCGTCAGGCATCCTACCTATGAAAATGGGGCACAGGCTTTGCTAAAAAAGGATAAGGATGAAAGGTCTCCAAGTAACTGTGTCTCCATCCATTGTTTAGGGCAGGCGACGCTGACTCACCCTCCTGACGGCCAGGGGAAATCCTGTATTTCCCTCTCTGGGGCTTTCGATTTAATCTTGCTTAAGAGAGGCAGGCGCTTTATTGTTCTGCTGGAGCCTTGGTGTCACTCTCCCAGACAGGCGTGTGCCAAGTTTCAGGTGGCCTCTGTAAATCATGTCATTGGAACTTGGGGACATAAATTTTTATTCTTCTATTGTTTGGATACTGGGTAGAATTGTGTGTTCAGGCACGTGTACATCTCTCTACTGACCTGGGACATTTCAGCCAGGTCTTCCTGGGAACCTCCTGCCCTGTTCACCTGCCATTCTCAAGTAGAGTTGCTTCCAGTCTTTCTATCATATTAGGAAAACTCTGCATCGATTACATGATGTATTTCCTCATATACAGGAAGCACTCATTAAATTGCCAATCTTTTGCAATATGATGCTTCCAGTGCTGTATTCATTAATGTACAGGAAAGAAATCAGAAAAGTTTCCGACATGAGGTCTGCCTTAAATGGATGGAAAACATAAGACAACCAACTAGAGGATAATCTGGCTTGTGTGTGTGTGTGTGTGTTAGTCACTCAGTTGTATCCAACTCTTTGTGATCTCATAGACTATAGCCCGCCAAGCTCCTCTGTCCATGGGATTCTCCAGGAAAGAAGACTGGAGTGGGTTGCATTCCCTTCTCCAGAGGATCTGCCTGACCCAGGGGTCAAACTCAGGTCTCCCACACTGCTGACAGATTCTTAACCATCTCAGCCATCAGGGAGCTTACCTAATTTTTCAGTCTGCATGGATTATAGCCAGGGAGGAATTCACCAAGAAGGTGTTGAGGGACTTGAGGGGTTAAAGTTTAGGTAGTTTTAAAGTAGGAGGGAAAACAAAATCAATTCCAGCAAGAAACAGGGTATGAAAAGCTTGGAATCAAAATTGAATGCATGTTGGCAGAGAACAGTAAATAAAAGTCTTGCAATAAAAGAGAACTAATAGCATTTTAAATCCTTTGAGTGAGGCTACATTATGGAAAGTGTTGGGCTCCATCCACTAGGGAACAGGGAAACTCTTAGAGATGCTCAGAGACAAGGTAAAACAATGTTTAATAAGAGAAACTTAGCAAGTGTTCATTCATTATTAATATCATGCTTACAAAGCAAACGAATCATCAAATTAAAATTTAAAGTAGGAATGTTTAAAATTACTTTAGGATAAGTGATTTACTTACATTAAAGAATCTATTTTCAGACAAATAAGATGTTCTGCCTACATTACAGAATGATGAAACTGGTAGAACAAAAAGATAAATTATTTATTGTAATCCTCTAATATTTCTGATGAAGAATTTCCTTTAAGCTATTCACTGAAGTTTGCTTCTTCTCATCTTAAAAAAAAAAAGCATGATGGCAAAGACAGCCTGATGCAGGTCAAACAATTTAATTTTTTAAAACATCATTATGTCATTTAAACTTAAACTAGGTACCTTCCACTAGGCTCTCCTCGTTGCTCAGTGGTAAAGAATCTGCCTGCCAATGCAGGAGACAAGGGTTCAATCTCTGGGTTGGAAAGATCACCTGGAAATCCATTCCAGTATTCTTGCCTGGGAAATCTCATGGACAGAGGAGCCCGGCGGGCTATAGTCAGTGGGGTCGCAAAGAGATTGACACAACTCAGCACTTAAACAACAACAACAATAAAGGTACTTTCCACTAGTTCTAAATTAGTGAGTCAGAGTAAACAAACTCTGGTTCATGCCCTAAATTACTGCTGGTTGACAAAGATGTACGTACAGGGACGTCATGAAAAGGTCCATGTAAAATAAACTGAGCTTGTTGCTATGCCCATTGCATTACTTGTTCGCCAATTCAGCTGCTCCAAACAATTTGAACTTGGCAGTGACTTTTGTCCCCAGTTCAGTTATTTGATAAATTTGAATACATTTTAAGCTGTTTCTCTCTCTGCCCAGTTTATTTTTGATATTGTTATTCCTTTCACCTAATTCTTTTATTATTTTGTATTGACATGTAAATGTTGAGTTAGTTTCTACTGTACAGAAAAGTGATTCAATTATACATATGTGTTCTTTCTTGCATTTGTTTTCTGTTACGGGTTATCACAGGGTGTTGAATATAGTTCTCTGTGCTCTAAAGAAGGACTTTGTTGTGTCTCCCCAGCTCGTTTTTGTTAAGTGTACTATTGCTTATTTCTTCAGCTTCAATGATTTATCCTTTAAATCCTATGAAATCTGAGGAGTTAATCTTCCTTCCTTGGTATCTTGGTTATTTCCCATGATGCTCCTCCTATGTGAAATCTGTCTCTCTGTCACTTTGAGAAAAATTTAATATTATAAAATCTTCCAGTATCTGTGTGTTGGGTCCTTTGATTGCCACTCTGGGCTGTCGGAATTCCTGGCATGCAAAGCAAAGGCCAACAGACTCAAGTACAATAATTTTCAATTATATTCTCTATTACTGTACAAAATACTTTTCCTCAAGGACCTAAAATGTAAGACCCGCTCATCTGAGGAATAACCTGGTCAAATCTTCGGATATTAATTTTCTCAAATGGGAAAAGAAATGGTGATTTCATTCTTAATTTAGAGAAAGTTTCGGCTGTGTGTGAACTTTTAGTTTTGAAATTTTTCAACTTGCATGTTCTCTTTGTAATTTGCGTATAATTTATATATCGCAGAGTCTTGTTCTCACATCAAAGTCAGTTTTAAGATGAAAAAGTTTTGTTGTCATTAAAGCTGTCTGATGGACATGGTTTGAATTGCCAATGTTAAGAATGAGTGGGTTTCAGCTCAGTAAAAAATGGTCTTGGAAACACAGATAAGAATGACTTCTTCATTGCTAGAAAAAAAAATACAGCTTCTTTCCAACTTTTCAATATGTCTTTTTATCCTTTTGAATTAGAACAACAATCTCTCTGTTGTAGTTTACTATGTATTCTGATTTGTTCACCCATCAGGACAACCTGGGAGTTTCAGTGTTCAAAATTTTATTGGGTTTTATCTGGAAACCAGGCAAGACCCTGAGGGGCCTCCCCGGGTACAAAAGTCCCTCTGTGTTCCCCATTTCTTGTCACCAGAATAAAAGGCTTTAGTCTCCTGGGCTTTCCCCAAGTTCCAAAGAGCAGACTCAAGCAGTTATAGATTAGGACAATGGAACCACAGAACTCCTGAAAGCGAAAGTGTTAGTTGCTCAGTCGTGTCTGACTCTTTTCGACCCCATGGACTGTATTCCACCAGGTTCCTCTGTCCATGGAATTTTTCACGCGAGAATACTCAAGCGAGTTGCAATTCCCTTCTCCAGGGGATCTTCCTGACCCAGGAATCAAACCCAGGTCTCCTGCATTGCAGCCAGATTCTTTATCATCTGAGCCACCAGGAAAGCAGACATGACTCCTAGTTGCTCCTAAGAGATATAAATAGCAATCTATTGTATATCACTGAGTTGTTTTTCAGTAAAAACTAATTCCCCACCCCCACACACACCCAGGTGGAGGATGGTGGCGACATGAGGACCATAAGCAAAGAGACCCCAGACTCTTTAGGACAAGAAGTTTGAGGTTCCTGAAACATCACCTTGTTACCTCACCACCAACCAATGGGTAGAAGGCCCATAAACTGATCATCCATCCTACAATCCTCCCCCTGAACACTGTCTTTAAAATCCTTTGCTTGAAAATCACTGGGGGGTTCAGGTCTTTTGAGCACAAGTTGATTCTTCTATTTTCTTGGTACCCTGAATTTGCTACAAACCCCTGTTGTCAGAGTTTGACTTTCTGACTTCTGACACACAGGCCCTTGCTCTGTTGCAATTCTACAGACACAATTGATTGAATCACTGACCATATGATTCAACTGAATCTCTGCTCCCCTTTACTTCTCTGAGGTTGGGAGGTTGGCCTGACCTCACCTGGCTCATAATCTCAAGGTTGATCTTTCCCTCATGTCCAGCCCCCAGGATGGATAGACCATGAAACTTACTAGAGGGTCCTCACGAGTCACTCATGTTTGATCCCAGGGGTTCTACCACGAATAACAAACACATTCTTATCACTTGAAAATGTCCAAGGATTTAGAGTCTCCCTCCCAGAAACTGGGGACAGCTCAGTTCAGTTGCTCAGTCGTGTCTGACTCTTTGTGACCTCACGAACCACAGCATGACAGGCCTCCGTGTCCATTACCAACTCCTGGAGTCCACCCAAACCCATGTCCATTGAGTTGATGATCCCATCCAACCATCTCATCCTCTGTCGTCCCCTTCTCCTGCCCCCAATCTTTCCCAGCATCTGGGTCTTTTCAAATGAGTCAGCTCTTCTCATGAGGTGGCCAAAGTATAACCGGGGACAAATACTAGTCAAATTCTTTATTATCCAACAAGGTTCAATAAATTTAGCTAATTTTAATTAAACAACAGAGTTCAATAAATTTAGCTACTTTTGGTTAACTTTATTATTCCACTGAGTATCATAATAACTTTGTAAGCTAAGGAGAGTTTTCCATACTCTGATATTCAAAGATGAGAAAACAATACAGATGGGAGGGTATATTCAATTCAAGATGAAATTTCTAAGCCCCTTTGGGAACCAAGCACTTTTTAAAAAGTAAAGAAAGCCAGGCACTTCACACATTTTCAATTCTCAGATTTGGAAGCAAAAGTGTAAAAATATATCATCTTTCTATAAATTAAGTCAAATTAAAAAAAAACGGGTAGTTGAATTCTGTGCTACTTATGTTTAAGAACAATTAAAAGGTAACTTCTCTGGGAAAGCTGATAAACTCATTTTTGGAATCAAAAATAGAGACGAAAGATAGGCCAGACCCTCCAAACATAAGACGCAGCTGTTTGCCATATGCTGTTTACAACTATTATTGTTGGTGGCAACCAAGGAAAATGAACTTCTGTCAAAATGCCTTGGATTTTGCTGTATCACTATAGGTTTGATTTACCTTGTATTACTCCCAAAGAAGCAATAACAGGCTTATAAAGATTACATTAGCATTTTTATACCTTTGTAACTGTGGGCTGGATCATGGCTTTGTATCCTATTAAAGAGAAATAAAGATATTTAAAAAGTGTCTGCTACAGTTATAAGATGTAAAGAGTCTCCTGGTTTACTTACCCCAGCTGGACTCTGAGCAAATGAGCCATACTAGAAACGAGACTTGCTTCATCACAGAAGAAGGCAGACCAGAGGGTCACTTTCACAGGGTTTTGAGAAGTGATCTGAATGGAATCTCTTGTCCAGCCTCCTTCTTCAGACAGTCAGCTCATTCAGTAACATTTTACATTTGAGACAACTGGGGCCAAAAGCTAGGTATTTGATCACAACTCTACGGTAGGTCTTGTTTAAATTAGAATACTACAAAAACAATTTAATTAGGTCTTGCTGTATAGCACAGAAAACTACACTCATTACTTTGTAAAAATATACAATGGAAAACAATCAGATACAAATACAATTTGCTGTTGCTGCTGTTTAGTTGCTAAGTTGTGTCTAACCTTTTGAGACCTGTGACCCATGAACTGTAACCCACTAGTCACCTCTGTCCATGGGGTTTCCCAGGCAAGAATACTGGAGTGGGCTGCTATTTCCTTCTCCAGGGGATCAACCCAGGGATCAAACCTGCATCTTCTGGGTCTCCTGCTTGGCAGGCAGACTGTTTACCAGTGAGCCACCTGGGAAGCCCAGAGACATATACATATGTATCTATATCACTTTGCTGTATACTGGAAACCAGCACAACGTCATAAATCAACTATACCTCAATTAAAAAAAAAAATCCAAGCTCCAAAGTCCATGAGTTTAAAATATTTCTCAACAATCCATCCACTCGATATCAAAGTGTAAGTGATAGAGATGGTTAAGAGACTATTAGGAAGCCATGATTTCTCCAAAAGAAAATGGTTGTTTTACACATTTCAACTTTCCAATTTTGCATCACATTTAAGTAGACACTTGGCTTGTTAAGTTGCTGATGTCCGATTAGCATGATTTATTTTGATGACTATCTTCAGGTTTTAAGAGGAACTGGTCCTTCTGTGCTGTTGGAAATTCTTTGTTAATGCAATGTGTCAGAACCATAAACCATCCAAGGGACTGTTTGGTTACTATGGAACTCCAGAAGAAATTATTTTCTTTCTTTTTTTTTCTTGAAGGAAAGACTGTAGAAAGAAGTTGGGTCCAAGGACAGAGACAGATTCAAAAAGGACAAAAGCACCAGAATGTTCCCATTTCTGGGTAGAGGGGAAGATAAGGTAACGTTCAACCACAAGGAATGCAATTGGTTGTCTTTGTAGTAGAAATAGAGTGTCCCTAACAGCCCCCTGTTTGGAAAGATTTGTTTCTGCAGAATTTTTTTACTAACTCATTATTTTACCATGAATTCTCTGTTATATACTCTTCAGACTAGGATTATGAGATAGAAAGATTCATCCTTTATTTCAGATATTGTCAGGAGTATGGAAAAGTGGTGTAAATTAGCTAACAATATTCTAGGAAATAATGTAGCCAGAAAAAAAAAAAATATTGGGGAAGATTGCCCAGATTGTGGTTTTTCATTTTGCAAAACATCCTTATTTGCTATCTCAAATCAATTAGTGAGCCAAGAGTGTTTTTAATAAGTAATTATTATCTTCTTAAAAGAGTCCTTAATCACTAACAGGAAATTTTATAGTTCAATGAATGCAAAACTATTTGCAACTTGTAAACTATTGCCAACTTGTAAAATAACCTTAAGATATCTAGCTTGAGAATACTTAACATATTTTCATCTCCCTTGCTTTCAAAAGCAAGGAACATTTGAAATTATTCTTTGTTCTAGAAACAATGTAGACTGCTTATAAAAACCCAAAGTGGATGAAGTTTGGCATTCTATTTATTTTCTAATCAGAAAGTTTCCCTGACTTATGTGAAAAAAGATCCCTTGAGATTGACCTGTAGTGGGGAATAGTTTCAAGGATAAAAACAGAAATGTATTTATTAGACTTGTTTTATACTCATTTCTTACTGAGAATATAAATGAGTAGAGACCTTATTATCAAATCTCTTTGAATTGGGTTCTTTTCTCCAAAAAAACTCACATTTATAGCTGTTAGTTCCGGTTTAAAGTCAATGTGAATTCAGATGTGAGGAAGAAAATACTTTATTCATATGAAATCTCAGCAGTGATTTATACTTGGGTGCTTCGGGCAATAAGTAAGATGAAAGTACTTCATTGCCCATTTGGAATTCTTTTCCACAGTTCATAAGTAAAATTCCTTCTCACTGTGGTTTTTGAGTTTAAAGTCACTTAGAGTTTTGAAAACATCATGGAAGGGGTGCTCTCTACTTGGACTCAGTCCCATCTGACCACCAGAGATGCTTAGGCAGAAGGTTTGGAGTCTCTAAGGCAAAAGAGAATATAAGATATTGGCTAGAATGACTAGACCAGAAACCCAGTAGATGGTCTTATTTGATTTTTGTGGTGAGGTGATAGGTTAAAAAGTGGGAACAGTAAGACAGGCTTGGATTTTGGAGAGCCTTGAAAACTAGACTGAAAAGTTACTGCTTTTCATTTATCAATAGTAAATCATCCCTTAGTAAATGAAATCATCAATAGTAAATGAAATAATCCAATACATGCAGCATTTTGAGACAATTAGCTTGATAATGGGATACAATGGGTTGAGGTGGGTACAAAGAGGACAAAATTTGGATTAAGCAGAAGTGCAGTAGGCTTACATACTCAGTGGCTCAGTGGCAAAGAGGCTTCTTGCCAATGCAGCGGACTGGGATTCAATCCCTGGGTTGGAGAGATCCTCTGGAGAAGCACATGGCAGCCTACTCCAGTATTATTGCCTGAGAAATCTCATGGACAGAGGAGCCTCATGGGCTAAAGTCCATGGGGTCACAAAGAGTTGGATGTGACTTACAGACTAAACAACAACAGCAGCAACAAGTACAGCAATAACGGACTGTGTAATTAGGAGGAGGAATAGACAGGGAGATAAACTTGAACAGTAATTCAAGCTTTAAAAGAAAGAGGAAGACTTTGGTAGAAATACAGACATATCAGGAGACGGAAGAGAAGCGCATAACTGCAAAGCTTCCTGCCTTCAAAACTCAGATGATGGACAGAGCAAGCTCTTTGGAAATATTTGTAACTTGCATTTAGATTTAGGCCAGGAAGACTGATTTGCTTTGGGAATGTGGAGTTTGTGATGACTGTAGCATATCTAGCTGGTTGTATTTAGTGGACTATGTGAGGAGTATGCTAGTCAACTACATAATAATATCAACAGTGGTTAATTCTCCAGGGAAATTAGAATGAGAGAGAAGACCAGAGGGGATTAGAAAGGCCTTGAATGGAAGAAAAAAAAATGTGTCATGAAAGCAGAAGGAAGGCAAAGGAAGAGAGGCAGGAAAGAAGCAGAATGGTGCGATTCTATGGATACAAGTCGGGTAGGAGGAGATGGATACCAGAGCCAAATGTTTTACCAATGTCAAGGACATGAAATTTGAGAATTGGTCACCTTGGATGGAGCAGTCAGTGGAATGGTTAGAGTGGAAGTCAAAATATAGCAGTTAAACACACACACACACACACACACACCAGTTGAAGGTGGACTGGGAGGAGGTAAGGAAAAAGGGAGAAACTGCAGGGTACGAAGGAGACTGCCGCTACGGGGAGTCTGAAAGTGTTTATTTTAGGAGTTAGAATTCCTAGGGCTCTGGAAAGCTTTGAAACCTGGAGTTGAGAGGCTACCTATTTTGAAATACAGTAGCCTAAGGTGCCGTGATGGACCTTGTAATGGGTCTACTACTGTAACCTGATTTTTGATTTTATGCTTGTGGCTTGAAATGACGAGTTTTAAGGATGTGTTTCACATTAACAAGAGGGAGAAAGAAGAGAGGCTCAGCTGCTCTTTGGACTCAGTTTCATTATGAAAAGCAGCCTCACATCCCCCTTTGAACTGGCTGGAATCCAGCATCTTCAGAGCCTACTTACTTCCTGCTCAAACTGTGGGGACAGACTAAAACCAGATGTGTTGTAACCTTCTCAAAACCTACACACAGGCAGGAGGCCATAACATAGTGTTTAAATACAGCCCACGTGTCACTAATGCAGGCCCTCTTTTTCCGTGATGTATCCACAGGGTAGGGGCTCAGCCAGCTGCAAAGGCTCCAGGCTAGAATTTTACAAAGAACAAATCACGCTCTGTGAGAACTGCTGAGTAATAAGTGGTCCCTCTTCAACGCGGAGATGTTTCACCTGAAAGCTTCAGTCACCTAGGAGAAATCCAACATGAAATTATAGCCCTTTTCAACTTTCTCATAACAAAAAGAAGAAATGGAGATGGGTCCCTGAAAGGTCAACATATTTAGAAACTGGAAAAGACAAAAGAGTGGGTTTGGGTTGTGTGTGTTTTTCTAACATGAGTCAAGTAATGACTCCTGCCACTTCCCTTGTGGTTCTGGTTCGCCATCCAATGTATCTCTCATTGGGAATTCTACTTCTTTAAATTCAGCTTTGACATTTTTTTTAATTTGTTTTTTATTTTTATTACCTAATTTATTGCTTCTTTTAGACCACCCAGAACATATTTTTCTTTATTTTCTGTCTTCACCTACACATACACACACATGCTTCTCTCTTTTGCTCTTTCTCTCCCTCTGATTTTAAAAGACTTAGGCAATGTTTCATTTATACCTTCAAGTCTCAACTGAAAAAAATGTACTACATATTAAGTTAACTTTAAAATTTCATTCCAATATATATTAGGCACAGACAAATATGGGGCTTCCCAGGTGGCTCAGTGGGTAAAGAATTCTCCTACAGTGCAGCAGACGTAGGAAGCGTGGGTTCAGTTCCTGGGTTTGGAAGTTCCCCTCGAGGAGGGCATGGCAACTCACTCCAGTGTTCTTGCCTGGATCCCATGGACAGAGGAGCCTGGCTGGCTAAGTCCATAGCATTGCAAGGAGTCAGACAGGATTAAAGTAACTGAGCATGCACGGAAGCAGACAAATATTTATTCTGCTTATAGGAAGTATCCAGAATAGTCAAATTCATAGAGTCAGAAAGTACACTAGTAGATGTCAGGGGTGGGGAATGTGGAGGAGGGAAGGGGGCTTAGTGTTTGGTGGGTGCAGGGTTTCAATCTGGAAAGGTAAAAATTCAAGAAATGGATTATAGTAAGAATTGAACAACAATGTGACTGTACTTAGTGGCACTTACTCTACCTTTAAATATGGTTAAAGTAGTTTTATATTATGTGACTTTTACCACAATAAATAAAATAGAATGCATGGCACAAAGCAAAAAAGAAACATACTGAATACCAATTTATTTACCAGCCAGCCATTTATTCTTATTTTATATTGAAATATTGATTTGGGGGAGAAAATGATAAAGGGTCCCTGTTGAAAAATCTGAAGAACAAAAATCTTAAAAATCTTTCAGATACCACCATCTAAATACAACCACTATTAACCATTCATTTGCTATTTCATCATGCATATTTAGAAGTGTATATGCTTATAATTTTGTGAGATGGGATCATATATATTTTCTATAAGCATCTTTTTTCACTCAGTATGTCATGAGTAGCTTTCCTAGTCAAAATGTATCATGAGATAATCATTGTCAATAGCTACATCATATCATATGATATACACACACTGTAATTTTCTAATCTCCCAGGGTTAGTAACTGGTGATTTCTTTTCTATTTGAATTTCAAGAAGCAACCTTATACATATATACATATTATACATATATAATTTTTCATGTTTTTCTCTAAGCACTTACTGATGTTGGTGGGTCAACAATTCTTTTCCCTTGGTGTTTTCTCTTCTTTCTCCAGATTGTCTTACAAAGTCTTCAGAATGATCTTTAATATGAAGAGTGTTCATGGAAACCATATTTTATGTGCTGTTCTGGGCAGATGAGATCACAGGATGGAAGCTGTATGCAGGTAGATTATAGTTCAACACTCAGAAGTTGTCTTGATATAATGACATTAAATGAATGAGATAATAAAGGTATAAAAGAGTGCTGAAAACTGTATGGCCCAACACTTACTAAGATAAGTGATAATAATTACACATTATTATGTGTAATTATGGAAGGAATTACTTCTTTCAGTGGTGAATTACTAGGTCTTTGCTTTGTCTGTATTGAAGATGGATGAATAATTTCAGCAACTGTAAGACATGTTGTTCCTAAGCGAAAGCCTGTGCAGGCTGACCTCTTATATATCATTCTCCTAGAAGTTTCTAAGATTCTAAACTGGAGCAAATAGCAAACTGGGCCTTAACCTCACCACCACCTCCTTAAATCTTTCCTCCCCAAAAGGTATTCATGTTTCAGCAAGGGATTTTTGAACACCTTAATATTGGCAGAATCTTGACAGGTAGACAGAGGGAGATATTTGGAGTAAGTTACGCATGCTTTATTGACTACCCCAAAGCCTTTGATTGTGAGGATCACAACAAAGTACGGAAAATTCTTCAAGAGATGGGAATACCAGATCACCTTACCTGCCTCCTGAGAAATCTGTATGCAGGTCAAAAAGCAACAGTTAGAACTGAACGATGGACTGGTTCCAGATTGGGAAAGGAGTACATCAAGGCTGTATATTGTCAGTTCAGTTCAGTTCAGTTGCTCAGTCGTGTCCAACTCTTTGGGACCCAACGGACTGCAGTACCCCAGGCTTCTCTGTCTATCACCAACTCCTGGAGCTTGCTCAAACTCATGTCCATCAAGTTGGTGATGCCATCCAACCATCTCTGTTGTCCCCTTCTCCTCCTGCCTTCAATCTTTCCCAGCATTGGGGTCTTTTTCAATGAGTCAGTTCTTCGCATCTGGTGGCCAAAGTATATTGTCACCCTGTTTATTTAACTTATATGCAGACTACTTCATGCAAAATGCTGGGCTGGATGAAACACAAGCTGAAATCAATATTGATGGGAGAAATATCAATAACCTCAGATATGCAAATGACACCACCCTTATGGTAGAAAGTGAAGAGGAACTAAAGAGCCTCTTGATGAAAGTGAAAGAGGAGAGTGAAAAAGCTGTCTTAAAACTCAAAAGTCAAAAAACTAAGATCGTGGTATCTTGTCCCATCACTTCATGGCAAATAGATGGGGAAACAATTGAAGCAGTGACAGAATTTATTTCCCTGGGCTCTAAAATCACTGCAGATGGTGACTGTAGCCATGAAATTAAAAGAGACTTGCTCCCTGAAAGAAAAGCTATGACCAACTTAGACAGCATATTAAAAAGCAGAGACATTACTTTGCCAACAAAGGTCCATCCAAAGCTATAGTTTTTCCAGTAGTCATGTATGAATGTGAGAGTTGGACCATAAAGAAAGCTGAGCACCAAAGAATTGATGCTTTTGAACTGTGATGTTGGAGAAGACTCTTGAGAGTCCCTTGGACTGCAAAGATATCCAACCAATCCATCCTAAAGGAGATCAGTCCTGGGTGTTCATTGGAAGGACTGATGTTGAAGCTGAAACTCCAATACTTTGTCCACCTGATGTGAAGAACTGATTCATTTGAAAAGACCCTGATGTTGGGAAAGATTGAAGGCAGGAGGAGAAGGAGACGACAGAGGTTGAGATAGTTGGATGGCATCACCGACTCAATGGACATGAGTTTGAGCACTATCTGGGAGTTGGTGCTGATCAGGGAAGCCTGGTGTGCTGCAGTCCATGGGTCACAAAGAGTTGAGCATAACTGAGAGACTGAACTGATGCAATTCAGACTGCCTATTTATATCACATTTTTTCTATGATTTATTTATACATTTCCAACTCAGAATTCATGCGTTTCAAACAGGATTAACTTCTCCCCTACACATACGCACAGAGTATCAGCCTATAAAATGTTCTGAAGGTCACTGGGTGGATGAAGAAGGCAATAGCAGTAAGAATGCTGACTGAAAAAAAATTGCACAGTATAAAAGTTGAGAATTATGTTGTATTCAGCAGACATTCTGAGGACTTCAAGCCTGGGTCACACATCTCAGATAAAGCTGAGAGACTGTTTTGAAGAGACAAGAGGTGGGAAGAAGCCAGGGTATTTAGGAGTTATTGCAACTATGACCAGGCAGTCGAAATATCAGAAGATTGCTGTTAACTAAAGAAAACCAGACATCTCAAATTAATGAAACTAGCATTACTTTTCTATACACGAGAAGACACAGTCTAGGCTGATTGAATCCATTCCTTTGAAAGACACCCCAGCTATCTGGGGCCAGTATCCTGTGCTTTCTCATCCTGGGTCTCCTCAGGGTGCACCCTTGGGGGTGGCTGTAGCAATTGACTGCCAGATGGCGGGCATTCTTTGTCTCTATCCTGAGTTCCCTCAGGGTTCACCAGCGAAGGGGCTGCAACATGATGGCTCAATGGCTGTAACATCCTTTGCTTACTGATAGGGCAGGAGATACTTTTCATCCCGTAGTGAAAGGTCCATCTAGTCAAAGTTGTGGTTTGTTCAGTAGTCACGTATGGATATGAGCGTTGGACTATGAAGAAAGCTGAGTGCTGAAGAATTGATGCTTTTGAACTGTGGTGCTGGAGAAGACTCTTGAGAAGCCCTCAGACTGCAAGGAGATCCAACCAGTCCATCCTAAAGGAAATCAATCCTGACTATTCATTGGAAGGACTGATGCTGAAGCTGAAACTCCAATCCTTTGGCCACCTGATGTGAAGAACTGACTCATATGAAAAGACCCTGATGCTGGGAAACA
>NW_011494808.1:776840-785722 GCF_000754665.1 Bison bison bison | reverse complement strand
CAGGTATGAATGTGAGAGTTGGACCATAAAGAAAGCTGAGCACCAAAGAATTGATGCTTTTGAACTGTGATGTTGGAGAAGACTCTTGAGAGTCCCTTGGACTGCAAAGATATCCAACCAATCCATCCTAAAGGAGATCAGTCCTGGGTGTTCATTGGAAGGACTGATGTTGAAGCTGAAACTCCAATCCTTTGGCCACCTGATGTGAAGAACTGACTCATATGAAAAGACCCTGATGCTGGGAAACATTGAAGGCAGGAGGAGAAGGGGATGACAGAGGATAAGATGGTTGGATGGCATCACTGACTCGATAGACAAGAGTTTGAGCAAGCTCCAGGAGTTGGTGATGGACAGGGAAGCCTGGCGTGCTGCAGTCCATGGGGTCACAAAGAGTCGGACACAACTGACCAACTGAACTGAACTGAATTTTTAATTCATAAGAAGAAACCCACACACTCCAGTATCCTATTAATCCACAATTGTAAATCAAGGAAAGATAGGATAGCCAGACATCAAGACACATGCAAATGAAGTTTGTTAATCACCACAACGGGGGGTGGGAGGGAAGCACCCAGCTTTGACAGTGAACTCCTCACAATAGTCTCAAGAACAGCTGTCCCTCCAAGAAAGAATCTCTGCCCAGCTCCTATGAACCAGGACTCACCAGCATGCACAGAATCTCAGTGACAATATTCTTAACCTTGTACATACAAATAAATTACAGGAAACCGTATCAGAAATTTAGTATTTTCTAAAGTAGAAACTTTCTCAAAGTTTTGGCTTTTTAAAAAAAGAGTGTGCTCAAATGAGGGGTAAAATCCATATATTTTTCTTAGAGGCTAGCTTTCTAGCTCTTTGTAGCCTATTATTGGCCTCTGAGTCATTCTTGGAAAACTATGCTGAAATAAAAATTAAATAATGTATGTACAAGTGCTTTGAAGAGATCAAGACAGTCTGAGTTTTAGGAAAGATAGCGATAGTCTTCTTTTCTGCAAAGTCCTCAGGCTGTGAGGAAGAGTTCAGAAAAAGCAGGGGTCTCCTAGAACAGAAGGAGTTTGCATTTGCCTGCAGCGTTTGTTTCTTTTTAATACATGCAATGCTCTGAAATAGCGTGTGATTCTCTTTTCAAAATATTTGCAATGGTTTTCTGTAGGATAAAGCTTACGCTTTTTAGTTGGAGTAGTCTTAGCTAAAGTTTAGTATTTAAATTCGAGTGTTCAAAGTTCTAGGGCATCCCCTTTGACTCAGATGGTAGAGAATTTGCCTGTAATGCAGGAGACCCCAGTTCAATCCCTGTGTCTGGAAAATGCCTGGAGAAGGGAATGACAACCCACTCCAGTATTCTTTCCTGGTAAATTCCATGGACAGAGGAGCCTGGCAGCCTACAGTCTATGGGGTTACAAAGACTCGAACATGACTGAGACACTAACAAAGTTCTAAAATAAATTATTTGCCTACAGGTTGGATTTTCTGGAAGTTTTAGTAAGAGAATGTCATAATTATTATCATAAAATGAAACCAGATATTATAGAGGTAGACATTTTGAAAATTATCCATAGAAATTGTTATCATAAAACTTCAAAATGTTTCCCTTTATAATCAAAGGAGAATAGAAGTGTGAATGGAAAATATTGCCTGCCCTATCAGCAAACAAAGGATGGTGAGGCCATTCAGCCCTCAGCCCTTGCGACTGCCAACGGTGAGCCTTGAGGGGACTCAGGATGGAGGCAAAACAGGCTGCCCAATGCCAAGCCCTCAGTTTCTGCAGTCATGCCCAGCTGTGCACCCTGCAGGGACTCAGGATGGGAAAGAACAGGATACAGGTTCCAGATAACTGGTTTACAGATCAAAGGAATATTTTCAATGAGCCCAGACTCCTGCATCTTCCTCCATATAGAAGAGTTCCAAATTCCTTAACTAGAGAACATGGGGGGAAATGATAATGTGTTTTTATGGAAGACTGACCTCCTTGGGACTTTTGATCTTGTAAAGGGAACAAGCATGCGTGCATGTGTGCTCGGTCATGTCCAGCCTTTTGTGACCCCTTGGACTGTAGCCATCCAAGCCCCTCTGTCCGTGGAATTTTGCAGGGAAGAATACTGGAGTAGGGAGCCATTTCCTCCTCCAGGAGATCTTCCTGACCCAGGGATCGAACCTGTGTTTCCAGCGTCTCCTACATTGCAGGCGGATTCTTTACTACCTGAGCCAATGGGAATGAGATGTTTGGTTTTCTTTAATGAACAGTCATCTTTTGATGTTCCAACTGCCTGGTTTTTGCTGCAAAAGCTCCTATATATCCTGGCTCCTTCCCTACCTCTTTGGAGCAGTCCCTCAGAGCTATGTAAGTGTCTTGGGCTTAAGCCCTCAGAAAGTCTGCCTAATAAAACATAATTCTCAACTTACTTTTAGGTTGTGATTTTTTTTTTCCCAGTTGACAGAAGCGTTCCTCATTTTCTCATCAGCCTTGGGGATCCTTAAAATTTTGAGAGGCATTAACCTAAGAGTAGAGGATAGACTCCCAGCCTGGTACCCAAAACTGTGAATAAGGTGGTCTCAATATTCCTCTTCGAATTTTTTCCACTGCCCTTGTGAGTGGAATCTGATCACCAGCCAGCCATGCACCTGCTCACTGGATTGTCACATCATACTCTACACAGGCCTCAACCAGCTCCTCCCAGGACTCTCTTTCTTCTTCTTCACTTAAGGTTCTCCCAAGTCAGCCCCATTCCCTGGTGGCTCAGCAGTAAAGAATCCACCTGCCAGTGCAGGAGACACGGGTTCGATTCCTGGATCGGGAAGATAACCATGGAGAATAAAATGGCAACCCAGTCCAGTATTCTTGCCTGGGAAATCCCATGGGAAGAGGAGCCTGGCAGGGCTACAGTCCACAGAGCCACAAAGAGTCAGACACGACTTAGTGACTAAACAGCAGCCTCTAGTCCCTTGGTTATCCTCTCTTCTACTCCGTGTCTATATATATATTTTCCCACATTGTTTGCAATTAGTGGCAAAATACATTACCTAGGTAAAATACACACAGCTTCTCATTGTCATCCTATTTACTGTCTTCCCAGTTTAGCCTGAATATCCCCAGAGGGGAAGACTTTTAATACTCTTCTTGACTCCCGATACACCATCAAACGCTTTGGAACATTGATGACAATACGTGGACAGCATTTTAGAAATCATTAAACTGAGTTTCTCCTTTTATAGATTAGAAAATAGAGACCAAAGATAGAAACAAATGGAAAGATCTGGAGGATAAGATGGAAGAGTGATTTTCATTGAATGTCTCTCCTTTACTTCTGGTAGGGATTACTTTTACATGAAGTCTTACAGCAACTGAGAGAGAAAGAGAGAGAGGTTTCACTATAGCCTGTGACATATAGGTTAGGTCAGAAATATGGAATTTTGTCTAATAGAAAGATTGCTTCATTCTGGCCTCTGGGGACCTTTCCTGTAGATCTGAAAGAAGTTCTGGTATTTCCTGAAAGCAGGAGGCATTGCATTCTTCACTCATCTCTCCCAAGCACGTTTGGCCTTTCATTTTTAGCGTGGATTTGTATCTGTCTGGAGTTCTACCCATTCTGATGCAATGCCATTCACGCCCATCCTTTGAAACTTTCTCTACACTCATTTCCCGAGAGCCTTACGTCACCACTACCTGTGTTTGTTCAGGCGTGTCAAGCCTCTTTAGTTGGGGGGATGTCATTTGAGAGGTCGGCGGAGGGTGAGCGTTGAGAGCAGTGAGGATGCTGGAGACTGCAAATGAGACCTGTGGCTATTGCTACACAGCTTGAGAGAGGGGAAGGTGAGACGAGGGGAAAGAATTCCTTCCTCATTCTCTTTAGAAGAATAATAGCATTGGTGTATTATATTGGTATACACAATAATAGCATTGCTATATATGCCTAGTGGTATATGCACCCTGTATTCTTCAGCTCATTGAATCCTCATAACAATCCTATGAGAGAGAAACTGGGGCCCAGAAAAGTTAGAACTCACTGAAGTAAGCCAGCAGAATAGCTGTCACCACCTGTATTTGAGCCCAGGAAGTCTGGAGCTATGCTTCTACCCTTGATACTGTTCATAGTAAATCTGAGGTTCTTTCTTTATCATGAAGAAATAAATAACATGAATAAATAAAATCAATTTAGAAGTTTAAGATGTAAGAAAATGTGTAGTCAGTGAAGCTTAAAGTGGTAAAGGCAAAATTTATTACTGATTTAAATTATTTCTGTGCCCTGAACTGGTCATATATATACACAACTTTGGAGAACTTTTGGAGAAGAAATTCATCTGTCAAAGCAAGTCACAGTTGAAGCATTTACCCAAGTCAAAAACTCGAATATTCCTGGCTCACCTAAGTAGACAGTATGAGAACCTTGTGGAAAGATAGACTATTCATCAATAAAAGAAACCTCAGATGATTGCTCATGAGTGAAGTTCCACATGTACCAAACATCAAGTATGAACTGTACTCCTTAAATGACCCAGATTCATATACCTTGCATTTACCTTTCCTGCAAGAAAGAGATTCTCAAGGAAGGAGTAGCAGGCAACCTGATGAAAGTTGATGTTTTCTGACCTGTAAGATGGATAGGATGTGAGTGAGGCCAAGACCTAGAAAAGGAACAGCCCAGCAGAAGACACTGCCAGGAATCCAGGGAAGATTTGGCACTCAGAGTAGATGGGAAAAAACATGGCCATGAAAGATGCATCGGAAATCTAGGACTGACCAGAAGTGAAAGTTGAAAAAAGGAGAAGTGAAAAATGACCCCAAGTTGGCAACCAGGGATGGAGTGTCAGTGACAGGAATAAGCTAGCGTGGGGCTGTGTGGACTGCGGGAGCTCTGAGGCTCAGAACTGTGACCAAGTCATCTTTGTACCCCAGTTCCCATCACTGAGTGATTTCCCAGTAAAAACTGAGTGTGAGAACGAAAGAATGAACTTGAAATCTTCTTTCTTGAGAAAGAGGAATCACTTTTAAGGGAAGGTGATGTGCTCAGTTTTGTGAAAGGACTTTGAGGCAAGAAGCGTGTATTTCAGGCTGACGTACCACAGACTAGGCGGCTAAAAGGACAGACATCTGTTTTCTTACAGTTCTCGAAGGCAGAACTCCAAGAGCCAGGCGTTGACAGGTTTGGTTTCTTTGGAAGCCTCAGAAGGAAATGGCAACCCACTCCAGTGTTCTTGCCTGGAGAATCCCAGGGACGGGGGAGCCTGGTGGGCTGCCGCCTATGGGGTCGCACAGAGTTGGACACGACTGATGTGACTTAGCAGCAGCAGCAGCAGCAGCAGTCCTTGGGTTCAGAGGCTCGTCTTCTCCCTGCGTCTTTGCAAGTTCTTCCCTCTGTGTTGGTCTGTGTCCTAATTTCCTCTTTTTATAAGAATATCAGTCATACGGTATTAGAAAAACATCCATATGTATAAGAACACCACCCTCAGGACTTCATTTTACCGTAATTATCCCTTTAAATGCCCTGTATCTAAATGCAGTCACATTCTGAAGGTACCGGAGGTTAAGAGAGATGGCTACCCCCGCACATATTCCACAAGAATCTGGGAATTTAAGATTATAACCTGGGGAAGAGGACCAAGCTGAAGAGTGATTTGAAGAACATAAGAGTGGATTAATATATACAATAGAACATTACTCAGCTATAAAATAAAGTGAAATAATGCCATTTGCAGCAACATGGATGGATCCAGAGATTATTTATACCAAGTGATGTAAGTCAAAGAAAAATATGGAATCTAAAAAAAAAAGATACAAATGATTTTGTTACATGATAGAAAGGATCTTATAATATAAATAAAATGTAATAATAAAGGTTATTTTACATTTTACAAAACTGTCTATGATTTATGGACTTTAAAAGCATCTTTTTTCGTGCCATGCTGTGCAGTGTGAAGGATCTTAGTTCCTGACCAGGAAGTGAACATACTTTCACTGCAGTGGAAGCATGGAGCCCTAACCATTAGGTCTCCAAGTGAAAGTCACTCAGTAGTGTCTGACTCTTTGTGAAACCATGGACTATACAGTCCTTGGGATTCTTCAAGCCAGGATACTGGAGTGGGTAGCCTTTCGCTTCTCCAGGGGATCTTCCCAACCCAGGGATCAAACCCAGGTATCCTGCATTGCAAGTGGATTCTTTACCAGCTAAGCCACAAAGGAAGCCCAAGAATACTGGAGTGGGTAGCCTATCCCTTCTCCAGTGGATCTTCTAGACCCAGGAATTGAACTGGGGTCTCCTGCATTGCAGGCAGATTCTTTACCAGCTGAGCTACCAGGGAAGCCCAGTTCTGTTCAGTTGCTCAGTCGTGTCCGACTCTTTGCGACCCCATGAACTGCAGCACACCAGGCCTCCCTGTCCATCACCAACTCCTGGAGTTCACCCAAACCCATGTCCATCGAGTTGGTGATGCCATCCAACTGTCTCATCCTCTGTCATCCCCTTCTCCTCCTGCCCTCAATCTTTCCCAGCACCAGGGTCTTTTCAAACGAGTCAGCTCTTCGCATCAGGTGGCCAAAGTATTGGAGTTTCAGCTTCAGCATCAGTCCTTCCAATGAATACCCAGGACTGATCTCCTTTAAGATGGACTGGTTGGATCTCCTTGCAGTCCAAGGAAGTCCCAACACCATCTTTAAAGCCATTTCTAGTTGCGTTTTATTATAATCTGAAAAATTTTTTCCATATGATATTCTTTGAAATTTGTTGAGATTTGTCTTAAAGATAATAACATAATCTTCCTTTGCAAATGTTCTATATGCTCTATAGCTTTGGCTTATAGTATTATAACCATGACAACTTCATCAGGTTTGCTAGTTATGCTATTCAAATTGTCCATATGCTCACTGAATTTTTTCTTTTGTAGATTAATCATTTACTGATGAACTCATGTTCAACTTTCTAACTATATAAAAAAAGGGTGGATGACACCATGAGACGTATAGTCTTTCACATCAACCTGCTTGTAATAGAAAATATATGTGTGGGTGTATATATATGAATAAACATAGGAGTTTCTCAGATAAGATTTGGGATCCACTGAATCTAGGTGGGTCCAGGAAATAACTCAGAGAATGAGCTAAGTAATTACTAAACTCACAGTTTAAACAGTGTCTATCAGAGGAGTTCCCAACCTCTGCCCCGCTGCATGGATTTCAGGACCATTACTCAGTCAAGCTACACCATGTTCCCAGGAAAAGACTCATAAAGCAAATGGATGCAGTGAGTTCCTGGACTACAAGAGAGATATTAGGTATGTGACTGCCACCTGAAATATTACTGGAACAAGACCGGCACTACTTTCTCCAAAGACCAATTTGTGGGGTTGTTGCCTCTCACAATCAAAGGCTTCCCAGGTTGTCCTAGTGCTAAAGAATCCACCTGCCAATACAGAAGACATAGGAGATGCAGGTTCAATCCCTGGGTCTAGACGATGCCCTGGAGTAGAAAATGGCAACCCACTCCACTATTCTCACCTGGAAAATTCCATGGACAGAGGAGCCTGGCAGATTACCGTCCACACAGTTACAAAGAGTCAGACTGAGTGACTGAGCACAGGCATACGCACAAAATCAGAGGCAGCTTGTAGTCTCTTCCATTCTGATGTCTTTCACTTTCCTCTCTGTTCTAATATGGCATTTGTAGAATGGAATCTGGTAGAATTGTACCAGCAGTGTTCTCCCAGCAACTAGCTCTCAGATTTGTGTCAGTCATGGCTGTTATCATGATGCCAGTGTTACAAAGTTACGATCAGTGATTTCTAGATTGGCTTAGTGATGAGGAAGAAAGGGGAAAAAGAGAAAAACCATAGTGGCATGCTGCTACCAGGAGAAGTTATAATGTTGATTTTCCTGTTTGAAGCAGTGCCGTTCCTTGGTCATGGTCTCAGGAAGGTGTAGGAATTAAATGTAAAATAAATACTCTGTAAAGGCTTCTCCTTACACAAGAGACCTTAAACAAAGACCTACAAACATGGCTTATTTTTTTGCATAATCTGGCCCTTGCTGACCTCTCCTGGACACCCCTGGCTTCTCAGCCCTAAATAGAGATGCTCCTGTCATCACCTGTCCCCCACCCCAGCCCATCCCATCTCACCAACTTCTACCATTCTGGAGATTTCAGCTCCAATATGATGTCACATATACTGTGAATAGACTCCTTGGAAAAGACCCTGATTCTGGGAAAGATTGAAGGCAGGAGGAGAAGGGGACAACAGAGGATGAGATGGTTGGATGGCATCACCGACTCAATGGTCATGATTGTGAGCAAGCTCCAGAAGTTGATGATGGAGAGGGAAGCCTGGCGTGCTGCAGTCCACGGGGTCGCAAATAGTCAGACACAATTGAGTGACTGAACTGAACTGATGATGCCACAGTTGAAAGTCATACCAAGTAAGGTCCTTCTGCTTATATCCTTTTAGAACCCAAAGTTAATTTTCCTTCTTAGCTCTTGTTAAATATGACTGTTTGTTTAATACCTGGCAACTTCACAAGACCAGAAGCTCCACAAAGGACAGACATATTTACACTCTTGACCAATCTTTTCCCAGTGTCTAGATCAGTGCAGAATCTAAGGAGCACGGAATAAACACGTAATTAGTGCAACTATTTCTTTGCCTGTAGGTATATGATTTGTCTTTTTAGAATCTCAGGCTTGTATGTTTATTTTTAATAGAAAGTAGCACGAAATGGTGGAAAGACCACAGGTTATGGAACTAGACACATGAGTTGATATTGAACCACTAGATTTTATTTGTCTAGATTCAGATGAGAGAAATACCAGTAGTTGATAATCAGTTCTCATTCTCTTTGACCTTTTTGTTTTTAAAAAATACAGTTTATTTTTAAAGAGCCATATATGTACTTTTTT
>NW_011494808.1:741096-776740 GCF_000754665.1 Bison bison bison | reverse complement strand
CATAATTGTATTAGTTTTGCCAAATATCAAAATGAATCCGCCACAGGTATACATGTGTTCCCCATCCTGAACCCTCCTCCCTCCTCCCTCCCCATACCATCCCTCTGGGTCGTCCCAGTGCACCAGCCCCAAGCATCCAGTATCGTGCATTGAACCTGGACTGGCAACTCGTTTCTTACATGATATTTTACATGTTTCCATGTCATTCTCCCAAATCTTCCCACCCTCTCCTTCTCCCACAGAGTCCATAAGACTGTTCTATACATCAGTGTCTCTTTTGCTGTCTCGTACACCGGGTTATTGTTACCATCTTTCTAAATTCCATATATATGCGTTAGTATACTATATTTATGTTTTTCCTTCTGGCTTACTTCACTCTGTATAATAGGCTCCAGTTTCATCCACCTCATTAGAACTGATTCAAATGTATTCTTTTTAATGGCTGAGTAATACTCCATTGTGTATATGTACCACAGCTTTCTTATCCATTCATCTGCTGATGGACATCTAGGTTGCTTCCATGTCCTGGCTATTATAAACAGTGCTGCGAAGAACATTGGGGTACACGTGTCTCTTTCCCTTCTGGTTTCCTCAGTGTGTATGCCCAGCAGTGGGATTGTTGGATTATAAGGCAGTTCTATTTCCAGTTTTTTAAGGAATCTCCACACTGTTCTCCATAGTGGCTGTACTAGTTTGCATTCCCACCAACAGTGTAAGAGGGTTCCCTTTTCTCCACACCCTCTCCAGCATTTATTATTTGTAGACTTTTGGATCACAGCCATTCTGACTGGTGTGAAATGGTACCTCATAGTGGTTTTGATTTGCATTTCTCTGATAATGAGTGATGTTGAGCATCTTTTCATGTGTTTGTTTAAAGAGCCATATATGTACTTTTTTAAAGCATTCTGTTTTTTAAAAAGTCTTTATTGAATTTATTACAGTACTGCTTCTGTTTTATTTTTTTGTTTTTGTTGTTGTTGTTGTTGTTGTTTTGTTTTGTTTTGTTTTTGCCCACAAGACTTGTGGCATCTAAATCCCTCAACCAGGGATGGAACCTGCATCGTCTGCATTGGAAGGTGACATCTTAACCACTGGACCACAAGGGAAGTCCCTGACCTTTTGACTGAGCATTCACTTTTACTTGAAGTTATCCCCTTGGCTTTGTGGTCTCACTATCTTATATTCTCTTAAATATCTAATATTTCCTCAGTTTTCTTTCCTTTGTCCCCAGAATTCCATTCTGTGTTGTCTTTGCACTGGGCATCCTTTATACAGAGATCTCATTTTCCCTTGTAGTTTTAACATCCCTAATTTTCAACTGCCTCATTGATACCTTCATGAGAACACAATAAAAGGTATTGCAGTTAACCCCAGAACAATGCTCTATAGCTATTTGCCCATCACTTGTAATTCTGTATAGTTTGAAGCTTTAGGTAAACTTTTAGTGAATTACTTGTATTTTATTCCTAATTGCTATAGAAAATGTATTTTGCACAGTACTAATACAGGCTCACTTACTTTGTAACAAGGACAATTCCTGTGTGTTCAATATATAACATCTATTACAAAAATAAACATCTGATGTTTCGCTGAATTATCTCAGAGATCACAGATCTCTTCTAAATCATCCATTGGATTTTCTCAGGGTAAATACTCTTGAATCAGATAGTTAGACAACTTTTCAGGGCACTCAAATCCATAGGGAGGGAAGGATGTATTCTAAAAATAATTCCAATATAAGAAATGTCATCCGGACATATTTCTGTGTTATGGAAGACATCCCCAAACTTACTAAAACTCTCTGAAATGCAATAGCCTTTCTTGATGGGGAGGATAAAGAATTGACTGATAATGATCCAGCAAAAATCAAATATGCCATTCATCAAAGAGAAATGATTTTTATTTTGTTTGAGTAACTTCTGCTAAGTCAAGGCATTTTCTTTGATAAAAAATGTGTTAGTTACACTTTGAGCTTCACATTGCAAGCTTTGCAGTGAGCCGAAAGTTATAAGTAAATATGTTTTTAAGTTATTCTGTAGCCCTAGAGAGCAAGAAAGACAAAAACTAAACAGGCCACTGCTGTGGAGGGCACAGTTGGACACCTTAGGCACAGAGACTTGACATCCAAGGTACTCTGTGCTGTGCTGTGCTTAGTCACTCAGTTGTGTCCGACTCTTTGAGACTCTATGGACTGTAGTCCGCCAGGCTCCTCTGTCCATGGGGATTCTCCAGACAAGAATACTGGAGTGGGTTGCCATGCCCTCCTGCAGGTGATCTTCCCAATCGAGGTCTCCTGCATTGCAGGCGAATTTTTTTACCGTCAGAGCACCACCAAAGCCCAAGAATACTGGAACGGGTAGCCCATCCCTTCTTCAGATGAACTTCCTGACCCAGGAATCAAACAGGGGTCTCCTGCATAGCAGGAGGATTCTTTACCAAGCTGAGCTACCAGGGAAGCCCCCAAGGTACCTGGCCCAACAATTTCCCCCTGTCATCTCTAAGATCAGCTGCTACATGGAAATACCTGGAGACCAGGTAAATAAGAAGGCAAAATTTTTACTACGGCTCCTCTAAACACCTACACACCTAAAGTCATAAGACTAGACTTAAGCTAGACAAATACTAGAAAAACAGTTGTCTTCAAGGTTGAAACCTAACTTTTTTTCTAAATAGAAAAAAAAGAAAAAGAAGGAAAAGAAAAGAGAGAAAGAAATACTGAAAACAAGTTATACTTAATACTACCCCAAATCAGAAATCAGCTGTCCAACATAGCTACATACTGAGAACTTGGAAGCAAAGCCTCTGTGTAACTGTAAAGGAAGGTGCCTCCACTGAGATTCAACCACTTGACTTGTACACAAACCTTTCGGGCATTTATTCAAACCTATTTATTGTTATTTTATACCATATTAAATACGTTTTCATATTTGAAAGCTGAGCCAATATCAGTTTAAAATACAGACCTTAGGATAAAGTCAGGTCCCAGTTTCAAAAATGACGTAACTCATTTGAACCTATTTGACAGACAAAAGGAAAAACTACACCAAATCAGTCGTATCCCAAATAACACAGAACATGTGACATTAGGGAACAGACAGGGATCTTATCCTGAAACACAGGTGCTGAGGAAGCAATGTATGATAAACAGCATAAAACCCTGCCCATGATTAGGGAGGCCTGGTGTGCTGCAGTCCATGGGGTCGCAAAGAGTCGGGCACGACTGACTGACTGACTGAACTGAACTGCCCATCATAAGACAACAAGAAAAATTAAATGTAGAATCTTCTGTGAAAAAAGAGTGCAATTTAAAATTTTTATTTAAGATGAATGCAATTCAAAGTTTGGTGTTTAAAGAAGTCTTCAATAGGTCATAACTTTGTCTGTGCTTTTCCAAGCGCATCCTCTGCCCTCCGGTCTATAATGTTGGAGCCAGGGTTTCCCTTGCCATTTTACTTCTGATGAGCATCTGACAGTGGGAAGCAGTGGGAGACAGAAGGGAAGAGGAAGGAAGAAGACAATTCTTCCTGTTTCCAGTGCCCATTAGCTTTGTTCAAGCAGCAACAATCATTGGTTGCAGCCTATTGATACTCTTAGCACTCCTGGTGCCTGCCTCTGCTGGGTTCTTCCTCAATAACCAATTCACAAACTAGCACAATTAAGTGGCTGCTGTCCTGTTTCATTCGGGGATGACTTCTTGTGCAGCAATAGTAACCAGAACACCGGAGTCTTTTCTTTCTTCCCTTCTTTTTCTTCTTCCTTACCTTTTTCTCTCTTTTTGGCCACACCATGCATGGCATGTGGCATGTGGTTTCCCAACCAGGGATCAGACACACAGTGCCTGCAGTAGAAGCATGGAGTCTTAACCACTGGACCACAAGGTAAGTCCCTCAGGACACCAGACCTTCAAAACTTGTCCTCCACAGAAGGTGCTCAAGTAATATTTTATTGAATAAAAGAATACATGCTGAGAAACTAGATGGCAGAATCTGGGGGCAGTACACCAATGGTATTCTCCACTTACTCCCAAAGTTTGCTTTACTTTGGCCCTAGAATGAAGAATCAATCCAGGAAACAGTTCAGAAGTCAAATTCCACTATACAAAGTAAGTTTTTTTTCTTTTCTTTTCTTTTTAATGAAGAGGAAGGCATTTGTCTTATCTTATGGCTGAGTATGCATACTTCTTAAATAATTCCCACATTTCTTATACTTTCTTATCCTATCACCTCAAATTTGCTTTTATTCTCCTCCATTCCCAAGACTAGGCTCAATTTTCATGCTATTTGAAGAATTTCTAGAAACTGGTGCTAATGAAGTGCTTATGCGATCTCATCATCCTGGAATTAGTAGTCTTCTGAAGGCTGATTATTAAACAAGCTTTCATTTTTAGTTGATTAGCATCAATGTTCCAGATGAAACTCAGATTTTACATATTCACGTGAATAACAGCAGGGGGCACACCTAGCTCCCAGGTCTTGTTTTATAATATCTTTCTCCATCCAAAGAAACAAAAGGTCCCCGGAGAAATGGCTGATTGTTGGATTAAGGCAGGAAATGTATAAGATGAGTCTGGGTCATCTTACAGTTTCAGAAAGTAAACAACTGCTCAGAAGTTAAAAAGTCCAAACTGACGGAGGGATGTTGAAGGAAGATGAATGCAAAAGCAAAGAATTCCCAACAGGCACACCTAGAGCAGTTTGAGCAGCAGAATAAATGCTGTAGTGCCTGTGTGCTTAGTCACTCAGTCATGTCCTGCTGTTTGCAATCCCATGGGCGATAGCCCGTCAGGCTCCTCTGTCCATGAAATTCTCCAAGCAAATACTGGAGCGGGTTGCCGTTTCCTCCTCTGGGGATCTTCCTGACCCTGGGAACTGAATCCACATCTCCTTTGTCTCTTGCATTACAGACAGATTCTTTACCACTGAGCCATCAGGGAAACCCCAAATAAAGTTGTATTGGATTATAATCAAAAAGTATAAAATAAATGTCCATGAATTCATACTTATTTAAATAAGTGGGTGGATAAATAAATAAATGGAGAGAAGAGATGTTTCCTGTGCAGAGAAATTTCAAACACTAAGATAGATACCCCACCAACAAGCAATGTACTATACCTCCTGGTCCTTATGTGTGGTTTTCACAGAGCAATTTATTTCCAAGGAGGATAGTACAGAAAGAGATAGGAAAAAAAAAAAGTAACTCGACAATGATGAAAGAAATTAAAAAAATTAGTAAATAGAAAGAGATCCTATGTTCATGGATTGGAAGAATTAATACTGTTAAAATGGCAACACTACCAAAAGCTATCTATAATTTCAGTATGAACACTATCAAGCTTCCAGTGTCATTTTCAACGGAAGTGAAATAAATAAATAAATAAATAAAAGCACTTCTAAAATGTATACCCTGAGCAGTAAAGAAATCCTGAGAAAGAAGAACAAAGGAGGAGGCATCACGTTTCCAGATTTCAAGCTATACTACAAAGTTATATTAATTAAAACAGTGTGGTACTGGCATAAAACCTGACAAATAGACCAATAGAACAGAATTGAATGCTTAGAAATAAACCCAAGTATGTAATCAACTAATATTTGATGAGCGAGCCAAGAATATTCAGTGGGAAATGACAGTCCTTCGATAAATGGGACTGGGAAAATTGGATATTCACATGTAAAAGAATGAACCTTAAAACCTGCCTTATACCATTTGTGAAAAGATAATCTACAGAATGGGAAGAAGTATTTGTAAACCATATTTCTGAATTGTAAACCATATTTGTAAACCATATATCTGATAAGTGATTAATAACCAAAATATATAAAGGGTTGACACAACTTAATAGCAAACAGCAACAACAAGAAAACGCCTAATTAAAGAATGAGCAAAGGACCTGAATAGACATTTTTACATAGAAGATATACAAATGACTAACAGGTACATGAAAGAATGATGCTCAACATCACTAATTATTAGGGAAATGCAAATTAAAACCACAATAAGATATCACCTCCTGATTTTTAGAATGGCCATTATCTAAAAGACAAGAGATAATAAATGTTGAGATGGATATAGAGAAAATAGAGTCCTTGTACAGTTGGTGGGAATGTAAGTTGTGAAGCCACTGCGTAAGACAACATGGGTGTTCCTTAACAAATTAAAAATAGAGCTAGCATATGATCCAGCAATTCTACTTCTGGGAATATATCCAAAGGAAAGAAAAACATTGACTGGAAAAGATATGTGCACCCTCATATTTGCCACAATAGCTAAGACACAGAAATCATCTAAGTGTCCATCAATGAATGACTGGATAAAGAATATGTAATGTAATATTTTTCAGTCATTTAAAAAAATGAGAAAATCCTACTGTTTGTGACAATGCAAATTAACTTTGAGAACATTATGCTAAATGAAATAATTCAAAGGGACAGAGATGAATATTGGTATGTTAGGACTTTTATGTGAATCTTAAACAAAAACATAGAAAAAGATATCAGATTTGTGATTACCAGAGGTGTAGGGGTAGTGAAGAAAGGGAGGGTTTGAGAAGGTGGTCAAAAACTACAAATTTCCAGCTATAAGGTAAGTACTAAGGGTGTAATATACCACATGATAACTACAGTTAACACTCCTGACTGATACGTAGAAAAACTGTTAAGAGAATAGATCCTGAAGTTCCTATAACATAGAGGAAAAAGTCTTCTCTTTCCTCTTTCCTTTTTATTGTACTTACATGAGTTAGTGGATGCTAACTAAGTCTACTGAGAGAACATTTAATAATACATGCAAATCAAGCCATCATTCTGTACACAGGAACTTTAGGCAGGGATATATCTCAATTGTTTCTCAATAAAACTGGAAGAGACAAAGAATAACTTTAGAACAAATAAACTGGCATCCACTACTTGTGTGTGTTTGTCACTCAGTCGTGTCCAACTCTTTGCGACCACATGGACTGTAGCCTGCCAGTGTCCTCTGTCCATGGAATTTTCCAGACAAGAATACTGGAGTGGGTTGCCACTTCCTTCTCCAGGGGATCTTCCCAATCTAGGGATCGAACCTGGGTCTCCTGCATTGCAGGTGGATGCTTTACCATCTGCGCTATGAGGGAAGTCCAGTTGGTCAAGATTAATTTAACATCAGCATCATATTCACATGATACTTTGTACCCTCAACATGACGTGATGAGAAGGACACTTTATCTCCACCATCTTTCCAGGAATTAGTCCAGCCTGTTGGAGACTGGACTATTCAATACAATGAATATCCAGCATGAGATTCTGGAATAGTAAAAGGAGATGAGGGAAAAGCTGAGGATGTCTGAATTAAGCATTTTCCATAATTAATAACAATGTATCAATATCAGCTCATTAATTGTGACAGAGGCAGCATACCAATAAAATATCATAACCATAATGGAAAACAGGTTGGAGTCAATGGGACCTGTTTGTACTACCATCATAATAATTTTGTAACTCTAAAACTGTTCTGAAATAAAAAAGCTTATTTTAAAAAGGGTTCAAATAAAAAGATGTTGACAAAAGTTTTGATAACATAAAAAATAAATGTTGACAAAACTCAAAAGAGTATCTTCACCATGTGCACAGCTGTCTTGCTGACTGTCTTCTCGATGACTAGGTTTGCGAGTTGAGAATCTATATGTGTCTACTCAGCAAGGGTAACATTAAAATCCTGCCAGGTTTGGTGATGAATAGTCTGGAGGCTGCCATAGCTAGCCTGTTCCAAGAATTTAGAAAAAGGAACTTAGTTATCTGCCCACTCTTCTTCATTAAGTTTAATTTATGGACCGTGGGTTTCAGTAAAGTGAAATTTTGAAAACAACAGCAAATTGTTCTACAGGAAAGGGATGACATGGGGCTTCAGCCCACGATGCTCAGAAACAAAGGGGAAATACAATTACTGAAAGAGAATAAGGGCATTGCATTGTTGAGAAGGCCCAGCACAGAATAAATACACCTAACTATCCCCACCTCTTCCCACTTAGTCCAGTCCAAAGAGTAACCTCAAAGGTACTAGACTTTAATGCTTGCATTAAGCTTTGTAAAACAAACAGCAACTAAAAAAAAAAAAAAAAAAGGTTAAAGGAGAAACGTATCATGCAGTTGCAAGAATTCAAATAATTTTTTGATTGTAATATTTAAAATAAACTCTATAAAGAAAGCATAGTAAGTACTAACAGGAAAAGTGTATGCCCCTTTCCAGAAGTGACCTTGAAGACCATCTTTGTATCACTTGAGCCATATGTCTCTATTAGAGGACTGGAAAAATAAATGAAGACCTTATAACTGAGGAGGGGTGAAAGTAATCATTCAGTGTGACATTTTCATCATGGAGCTTTATGGCTTTACACTTACTTAGGTCAATTTGCTTAAAAGTAGGGTCCTGAAAATGAATCCAAGTGAACAATCAACTTATTCAACAAATTATTAAATTTATTAAATTTAACAAGTAATTTAATTAATTATGTAACAGTGGTCATGTATGGATGTGAGAGTTGGACTGTGAAGAAGGCTGAGCGCTGAAGAATTGATGCTTTTGAACTGTGGTGTTGGAGAAGACTCTTGAGAGTCCCTTGGACTGCAAGGAGATCCAACCAGTCCATTCTGAAGGAGATCAGCCCTGGGATTTCTTTGGAAGGAATGATGCTAAGGCTGAAACTCCAGTACTTTGGCCACCTCATACGAAGGGTTGACTCACTGGAAAAGACTCTGATGCTGGGAGGGATTGAGGGCAGGAGGAGAAGGGGACAACAGAGGATGAGATGGCTGGATGGCATCACTGACTTGATGGACGTGAGTCTGAGTGAACTCCAGGAGTTAGTGATGGACAGGGAGGCCTGGCGTGCTGCGATTCATGGGGTCGCAAAGAGTCGGACATGACTGCGCGACTGAACTGAACTAAACTGAACTAAACAGTTAAATATTTAATAGTTAATTTAGCAGTTAACTATTCAATACACTATTTTTCAAAGTTTTCCTTTAACTTGAACCTTTTCCCCTGACTTCCGCAATCCTTTCCAGCAATGCTCACTTGCATCTGCTTCTACTCCAGCCTATTAATTTTTATGAAGGTGGTGGGATTTTCCTTTAATCACTGGCACAGAAAAAGTTATGGCATAGTGCCAGATCCTATAGAAGTGTAAAGTTTCTAATAACCTCTTGGGCTAAGGTAAGTACAGAATCGAAGGCAGTGGCAGGACTTAAATCCACAAAATAAGGAGACTAATAAGCACAAAAGGAAAGGCTCTCCATTGACAAACAAAACGGCAGGAACAGGAACAAGAGACAATGCTGAGGCAAATGCTGGATAGGGGCTGTATGTGAGTGTGTGTGTGAGTGTGTGTGTGTGTGCGCACGTGTGTGCACACGCACGTGTATATGCTTAGTCACTCAGTTGCGTCTGATTCTTTGCAACGCCATGGACTGTTCCTTGCCAGGCTCTTCTGTCCACGGAATTTTCCAGGCAAGCACACTGAAGCAGGTTACCATGTCCTACCTCAAGGGATCATCTCAACTCAGGGATTGAACTCACGTCTCTTGGGTCTCCTGCATTGGCAGGGGGATTCTTTCCCACTGCACCACTTGGGAAGCCCCAGATAAGGGCTGAAACAATATCAAAACTTTGAAATACTCTCAATAACTGGCAAATAGGATTAAAAAAACCCTGATCTATTGGCGAAATGACTTTTTGCAAATTGACCACTGAGTTCTCTTTTGACAACATTATGCAGTCTCATCATGACACAAAACAGGACTCTCTGGGCTTTACCGAGAAGACATAAGAATTCATTGGGAAATAAATGTTCAAACTGCCATGCACATAATCCTATTTCTGACTTTTCTTCCAAGCTTACCGTATGCCTTGAGTAAGAGCCCAGAGTTGGTGAGTTTCAACATTTCTACCAATTTAAGGAAAGAAGAGGAGACAGAGGACATTTTCTCAACTTCTGAGTAATATCACCTGACATATAATTAGTGCCTGCTTTTGTTGCTCAAAATGAACCCACTCTGACCCCAGAAACCTCTTTAAAAGAATAGTGGGACTAATTAGTTACCTATTTTGTTTATAGTCGGGTGTATATATCAATCTCAACCTCCCAATTTATCCCTCCTCCCCTTTTACCCCCTGGTAAACATAAGTGTGTTTTCTGTATCTGAGACTCTACTTCTGTTTTGTAAATAAGTTCATTTGTATTCTTTCAGATTCCACATATAAGCGATATCATGATATTTGTCTTTTTCTATCTGAGTTACGTCACTCATTATTATAATCTCTAGACCCATCCATGTTGCTACAAATGCCATTCTTTTGTTCCTTTTATGGCTGAGTAATATTCCATGGTATATATGTACATGTTCTTTACCCATTCCTCTGTTGATGGACATTTTCATTGCTTCCGTGTCCTGGCTATTGTGAGTAGCACTGCAGTGAACACTGGGGTGCATGTATCTTTTCAAATTATGAAGAAAACTAATAAGGACCTGCTGTATAGCACAGGGAACTCTACTCCTCAATAACAGCCTAGATGGGAAAAGAATCTAAAATAAGAGTCAACATGTATAACTGATTCACTGTGCTATAGCCCTGAAAATAACACAGCATTGTAAATCAACTATACTCCAGTAAAATATTTTTTAAAAAGAATAATGAGATTCTTTAGTTATAAAATCATCCAGGAACTGATAAAGACAGTGAAGGATATGTTAGGAATTTATGTATCACCATCCATACATGTTATAGGCTAAATTTCCACATTTTTAGAACAGTAACATGAAGTCTTATCTTGTTCTACCAACAGGATTCTGTTGGAAAGGAGAAAAGGCTGGAAGGAGATGAGGCAGAAGCAAAAAGAGGGGATGGAAGGACGTTGTGTTACACTCTTGATATGGCCAGTGGGAGCCCAGCATTGTGGCCATGACAAGACATTTTCCCACTTTTTCCCACACTAGTCTCCCCCAGGAATAACCTCATCACTGTTTCCTAAACACACTGTCCTTCATCGGATCTCTCACCACAATTGACTTTTCATTTTAACTTTCTGAATTCCATCTATTTTCAGGGTCCAGTTGAATGGTCCCTTTCCAAGCATTTCCCACCCACTCTGGTATCGTCTTCTCTACCCCTTCCATAAAGTGGGTTTGGGAAAGAAACTCGTCTGAATTTTGACCCCGTTTAGTCTGCACAGTGGCTTCCCCAGTGGTTCAGTAGTCAAGGATTCGCCTGCAATGCAGAAACGCAGGAGGTACAGGTTCCATCTCTGGGTCGGGAAGATCCCCTGAAGAGGAAATGGCAACCCACCCCAGTATTCATGCCTGGAAAATTCCATGGACAGAGGAGCCTCACATGCTATAGTCTACGAGGTCGCAAAGAGTTAGACGCAGCTGAAGCGACTGAGCACGCACAGTCTGCATAACTTACTTGGAAACTGAGGAGCAACAAATGGACGGGACGTGATGCTTTTCTGTGTGTGTTATATAGACGTTCACTAAAGTACAATGTCTTGCAAGCCCTTTATGTTTCAACATAAAGGCTGGTTTATGTTGTGAACCACCCTTACAGCTGTGCTGGACGCATGCACACCTGCTCTGTGAACCCCTGCTGGGTGAATGTATAGGTTAATGAATAAAGGAACGCATGAAAGGGTGCCCTGAGCCAACAGTTGCACATAAATGCAGGAAGCACGAGGATGCACAGCAAAGAATCTGAGCAGGAGCTTTCCCCTGGCCCAGCATGCTCCTTCCCACAGAGTTCTCAGCTTTCTTTAGAGACCTAAACTCAGGGTGTGGGGGGGGTTCCCTGGTGACCAGTAGTTAAGAGTCCACCTGCCAGTGCGGGGGACATGGATGTGATCCCTGGTCCGGGGAGGTCCCATGTGCTGCAGAGCAACTAAGCAACTAAGGTCATAACTACTGATCCCCTGGTGCTAAAGCCCGTGCTCTGCAACGGGAGAAACCACCGCAGTGAGAACCCAATGAAGCACCGTAATGAAGGGGAGACCCTGTGCACCACAATTAGAGAAAGCTCACATGCAGCAAAGAAGACCCAGCATCGCCATAAATAAATAGAATTTTAAAAAATTAATGTATTTGAAAAACTCAGTTGTTTCGAACTTGTCATGGCAGAGAAAGTGAGAGGACTTCAAAGGAAATATGAATGATTCCATAAACATGGATCCTCACATTAACAGCCCTTTATGGACAATAAAAAGTCACCGGAGGTGAATCTAAAATAAATTTCCTTTCCCAGAGCCCAAGAGAAAAATAACTCTTGAACATCTTTATTTAATTAAGTCTACATTCCTAGGAATGAGGAGCTCAAACGACTTCATTTCCTGTTTATGTAAAAATTTTTTGTCACTGGAAGCAGGGAAAAATATTCATCTTGTTGACCTTCTCATAAAGGTATCACCCACTCACCAATGGCCTATTCTTTCAAAGTATAATTCGTTAATGTCACCACCGGTCACCCGAAGATCAGATAAGGCAAATCTCAGGTTTTCTCTGTGTCCTGCAGTTTCACAAGGGGGAAGATTTCACTTGCCTGATATTTCATCTTGTTCCGTGTCTAAGGGTTTTGGAAAACACACTGTAAAGTTCCACCTGGCGTCTGTGTGAGTGATCCCTGGACTTGGACAGGTTCAGTCTATTTGTTTTACTTTTTCGTCACACCCTGTGGCATTCAGGATCTTAGTTCCCTGACCTCACCCACCTGCACTGGGAGGGGGAGTCTTAACCCCTGAAATGCCAGGGAAGTCCCTGGACAGGTTCAGTTTTCTGAAGCAAATCTGCCTGCCCTGTTAGTGACCTTCTTTGTTGTAAACTGAACCAAGATTAATAACTATTTATATGGCATTTGTTCATTGCCCGCTTTCAGCTGGTAAATGCCAGAACTGTGCATTTGTTCAAACTATATTCTTGTTCTGCCAACGCACTGCAGAGATAGTATCATCCAGAGCTGGCTGTTGTTCCCCCGACTCCATCCTTCAGAGGACGGGACAGAATGTAATTCGAGTAATTTGCTCAAGACAGGACATTTATAACATGCATCCTTCTGCTTTCTGTGCCCAGAGAGATTACACACTATTTTACCAACATTGTATTTTTGAAGGAATTTGTCTTATCTGTTTTGTTTGGAAATAACTTTATACTTACTCCATGTTTATCATTCTCTCCCTCTTAATGTGTGTATGTAAATTCTTTTTTCAGCCATTTGAGAGTACGTTGCAAAAACAATGCCCTTTTCCCTCATGCTGTATTTCCTAAAAACAAGAGCATTCTCTTATAAATCTAGAGTATGTACAGTTTTCCAAATCAGAAAATTTACATCAGTACATTTATGTTATGTAAACTTCAGGCCTTCGGCAAGTTTTGTCATTTGTCTTACTACTTTATAGCACAAGGATTTTATACTTTTTCTCTGGTCCAGGAGTCAAGGCACGATTAATGTTGCTTTTGATTTCAGTTCAGTTCAGTTGCTCAGCTGTGTCTGACTCTTTGTGACCCCATGGTCACATGTCCAGCACCCTGTCCAGCACCAACTCTAGGGGCTTGCTCAGACTCATGTCCATCAAGTCTGTGATGCCATCCAACCATCTCATTCTCTGCTATCCCCTTCTCTTCCCACCTTCAACCTTTCCCAGCATCAGGGTCTTTTCAAATGAGTCAGCTCTTCACATCAGGTGGCCAAAGGATTGGAGTTTCAGCTTCAGCATTAGTCCTTCCAAAGAATATTCAGGACTGATTTTCTTTAGGATTGACTGGGTTGATCTCCTTGCAGTTCAAGGGACTCTTAAGAGTCTTCTCCAGCACCACAGTTCAAAAACATCAGATCTTCAGAGCTCAGATTTCTTTATGGTCCAACTCTCACATCCATACGTGACTACTGAAAAAACCATAACTTTGACTAGACAGACCTTTGTTGGCAAAGTAATGCCTCTGCTTTTTAATATGATGTCTAGGTTGGTCATAGTTTTTCTTCCAAGGAACAAGTGCCTTTTAATTTCATAGCTGCAGTTACCATCTGCAGTGATTTTGGAGCCAATAAAAATAAAATCTGTCACTGCTTCCATTGTTTCCCCATCTATTTGCCATGAAGTGATGGGACCAGATGCCATAATCTTAGTTTCCTGAATGTTGAGTTTTAAGCCAGCTTTTTCACTCTCCTCTTTCACTTTCATCAAGAGGCTCTTCAGTTCTTCTTAGCTTTCTTCCATAAGGGTGGTGTCATCTGCATATCTGAGGTTATTGATATTTCTCTTGGCAATCTTGATTCCAGCTTTAATTCATCCAGCCAGGAATTTCTCATGATGTACTCTGCATATAAGTTAAATAATCAGGGTGACAATATACAGCCTTGATATACTACTTTCCCAATTTGGAACCAGTTCATTGTTCCATGTCTGGTTCTAACTATTGTTTTTTAACCTGTATATAGATTTCTCAGGAGGCAGATAAGGTGGTCTGGTATTCCCATCTCTTTAAGAATTTTCAAACTAGATTTAGGAAACGCTTTGGTTTACTTGTGTCTTTATGCTCTATAATTCAAAATACTTCCTAGCTTCTCATGGTCTTTCATGACTCTAATAGTTTTGAAGAGTAGTGGCTATTTATTTGAAGAATACTCCTTAATTGGGAATTTTCTGAAGCCTCTCTATGTTTAGATTGACAGAACACCCATCAGGAGGTATCTGCTGCTGCTAAGTCACTTTAGTTGTGTCCGTCTCTGTGCGACCCCATAGACGGCAGCCCACCAGGCTCCCCCATCCCTGGGATTATCCAGGCAAGAACACTGGAGTGGGTTCCCACTTCCTTCTCCAATGCATGAAAGTGAAAAGTGAAAGTGAAGTCGCTCAGCTGTGTCCGACTCTTAGCAACCCCATGGACTGCAGCCTACCAGGCTCCTCCATCCATGGGATTCTCCAGGCAAGAATACTGGAGTGGGGTGCCATTGCCTTCTCCAATCAGGAGGTATCTACTTGTCTCATTAATGGTGATGCGAATTTCATTCATTTTGTTAAGGTTTCTCATCAAATTTTCACCCACTGGTTTAGTATCCACTGATGATTCTTGACTAAAACAATTATTACCATGGTGTCAAATAGGGGTTTTCTGACTTTATCATGCCATCTATATTTGTTATTTGCCTTTCTACTTTTGAAAAGGACTTTCCCATAGACCTGGAACTATCAGACCATTGTTAATAAGCTATGCTCCAATAAAAAATAAAGAGTTAAAAAAAAGGTTTTCCCCTCTTGTTTCTTTTTTTTTTCCTCTTGTTTCTTTATTACCAGTGTATGTATTAATATTCATATTTAATATGGATTGTGACTTCCCATTTTGCGTGTCAAAACCGAATTATTGTTTGACACCCAAATTATGTCAGTTTTGGTTGGAAACTGTCTAAGCAGGCTCCTGCGTCCTTCTGATAATCCCATTATTCTTTGAGCACTTCCTACTTTTTGATATTGTTGACTTAAAAATTAGTCACAGCCTCAAAGTAGAGAGTGTGTTATTGGGTGGGAAAATCTTAGGACTTAGGTAGCCCTGAGATACGGCTCTGAGGAGGTGGGAGAGGCAGTCAGGTTATATGTGTATGCTCAGTCGTGTCTGATTCTTTGCGACCCCATGGACTGTAGCCCACCAGGCTCCTCTGTCCATGGGGATTCTCCAGGCAAGAATACTGGAGTGGGTTGCCATGCCCTCCTCCAGGGGATCTTCCCAAGCCAGGGATCTAACCCATTTCTCCCGCATTGCTGGCAGATTCTTTACCATCTGAGCCACCATGGAAGCCCAGGGTATATACAAGTTTGCAACAAAGTGGGCAGGCAGTCTGAACATCAAGTGTTAGACACCCAGTCGTGTCTGACTCTCTTGCAACCTCATGGATTGTAGCCCGCCAGGCTCCTCTGTCCATGGGATTCTCCAGGCCAGAATACTGGAGTGGGTTGCCGTTTCAGTAGAGGATCCTCACAGCCCAGGTATCGAAAGTGGGTTTTATCACACTGCAGGCAAATTCATTACCATTTGAGCCACCAGGGACATCAGAAATTATTTTATGTAAGGAAAACCAGATATCAAGTTAAGGAATTTAGTGTTCTTCTATGTATGGGAAAATACAAGAGTCTGGGATTATTGAAGTCATTATTTTCATATGCATCTTAGCTATCTGGGGCCAGCATCCTGTTTTTTGATTTCTCACATACTCCCCCACCCCAAGCTCTTCAGCAATCACCATGGAGTCAGGTGGTGTGGGGGGAGAGTGGCATCTGCCAGATCACAGGTACTGTTTTCCCTTTGAGGAGGCTCCATTCATTTTTGGATACACAAAATCTCTGATGTCTGTTACATCCTCATTCTCTGATATGGCAGGAGATTCCATTTCACAGTTTAAAATACCAAACTTATTAAAGATAAGTTTGAAATATATTTTTATACCAAAAAGTAAGGAGGTGCTCAAAGAAGAATGGGATGTATTAGAAGGACACAGGATCCTGCTTGAACAGGTTCCAAGGGGCCTTAGGGGTTTCTCAGGTGGCCCAGTGGTAAAGAATCCACCTGTCAATGTGGGAGATGCAAGAGATGCAACTTTGATTTCTGGGTCAGGAAGATCCCCTGAAGAAGGGAATGGCAACCCACTCCAATATTCTTGCCTGGAAAATTCCATAGACAGAAGGAAACTGATGGGCTGCAATCCATGAGGCTGCTAAGAGTCGAACATGACTGAGCGACTGCACACACAATGCAACATAAGGGAACTTGATGTTTTTATTAGTAAGCAGTACTTAAAATCCAAGATCTGGAGCTAAATGTGCTAATTGGCAATGTAACTGTTCTAAGAAGCTCTCAGTGGACAGAGTTAAGAAAGATGTATGTGTGTGTATACACAAATTTTCATTATATTTATTTAAAAATCTATGCATTACACTTCAAAAACTGAGTTCTAACCAATAACCTCATTTTCAATCCAAGATATGAGTTCTCTAAATGAAAGTCCTAAAGAATCCCAAGCAAGATAAATGAAACGTTCATTTTTAAAATGTTCAATTCAATTAATATCAATTAGAATTTTTCAGCACATGAATTAGAAACTCAAAATGGAATTTGATACAATGCCTGGAAAAATAAGAATATAATTAGATTTAAAAAAGAAGTTATTTGGGCTTGAAGTTCCATACCCAGGAAAGATATGTACTTTAAGGTTAATAATATGAATAAATCTTTGGCAACTGTGATCAAAAGAGAGGCAAAAATCATGAATAAAAGGGGAATTTTCATGGAACTTGGGACACTATTTCTAAAATTCAAGTGAAAGAGAAATGTGTAAGGATAATTAAGACAGCTTTGAAAAAAAGAGAGAGAGAGAGAGGATTTCTTGTCCTAACAAATATCATGATGTATTATAAGCTTTTAAATATCAAAGCAGTGTGTCAGTTGAACAAATAAACACAAATAGGACAATAGAAAAAAATATCAGAGTCCAGAAGCAGCAATTATGTATACAAGGGAATTTCTTACATGATAAATGCTGTCTTTATATTGAAGAGAAATGCTAAGACATTAGATGGTATTGTAAAAACTAGTCACACATCTGGGAAAATATTAATCAGTAGTTTTCAACATTCACAGAAATACATTTTATATGGATTTTAGACCTTCATGTAAGAAAATATGCAAATACAAGAAAAAAATGTGAAATAATATATTTACCAACATAGGGCATGGTTGTCCTTAAATTGGGTACATAAAGCAATTGATGTAATGAAAACTATTGAGTTCAATAAAATTTCAAATTTTGTAAGATAAAACACAAGGCAAAAATAAAAGAATTATAAGTCATAGACTATAGGAAATATTGGTTGTAGTACTGTAATAAAAATTATTTTCTCACAAATACAAAAATCAAATAAACAACGTGTAATTCATAGGAAAACTAGCAATCTATATTAAGAAGAAATTCAAAAGGAGAAAAAAACATAAATGGTCATTAAACATAAAAACAACAACAAAAAAATGTTTAGCCTCTCTAGTAATCAAGAAAAAATGCAAATGAAAATAGAAATGAACATTTTCTGTCCAACAGTATGGCTACACATGAAGTTTGATAAAATTGGGTTGACTAAAAATTTTGCTTGGGTTTCCCCATAAGATGTTATGAAAAACTCAAACAAACTTTTTGACCAAACCAGCAGAACATATTGGCAGATCCATGGAAACTGGTTGCCGTAGGTGGGACATTGCCATGGCCTTTCTACTGAAAATTTAACAGTATTAAAAGAAAAAAATGTACATCTTAAGTCTCAGCAATTTCACTTTCAAGAGAATTATTTGCAATGTTCTGATAACATATACAGCGATATCAATTGCAGATTTATTGTTGTGAGGAAATATTAGAAAAATCCAGTGTCCATCAATATGGGAATTGCTATCAAACACTATATACAGTTAACATGTATCTGTAAGGTATATTGTTTAGTGAAAAACAAAAGCAGATTTCAGAGTGAAATATATAATAATCTACTTCAAGAAGAATTTAACCAATACAAATTTTATGGATCGAACAGATACATGTCAATATACAGAAACTTTTTTAAAGAATACATCTCACACAGTTATAAAACCTGGGAATGGATTAAGGTGTGCATGTGTGTGCCTAGTTGCTCAGCTGTGTCTGACTTTTTGCGACCCTGTGGACTGAAGCCCGCTAGGCTCCTCTGTCCATGGGAATCTCCAGACAAGAATACTGGAATGGGTTGCCATTCCCTCTTCAGATCATCTTCCCAACCCAGGGGTTGAACTCAGGTCTCTTGCATTGCAGGTGGATTCTCTATCATCTGAGCCACCAGGGAATCCCCATATATTAAGATATCATAAAGTTTCATTTACCATGTAGCAGATCTTAGTGAAGGTCTGCATTCAAGAAGAAATGACGGATGGCATCACCCGTAAGAAACTCATACCTCAGTTTAAATGTATTGGTTTTACAGGCTCTCTTGTATTTTTGAGTCCCACACAAGATTCCCCTCCACCACCATCAACTTTCCAAGAATTATTTTGAAATCCATAAGGTTTTTAAAAAGTAAAACCAACAACAAACAATATACGTTGCATATGATTTATTTTCCTTATCCAGATGTTGTCAGCTTGCCTTCTCCCATCAGAGCTTAAGCTCCACAATGAAGACAGAGACTTTTTTATTTTCACCAATTTATTCCCATAGCCTAGAAGACAGACAGGTGCACTCATAAAAGTTTGTCTCCCATTTATGAATTTCAAAAGAGATAACCTTGATAAATCATTATCATTATAGTGATAGTCCATATTATTAGTGACCCTGCATCTCTGCGAGATGACAGAATTTCTTTTGTACCCATTTTTTCAGATCATCTGGCTTTCCAAGAACAGCTGGAAATGCCACTTCTCTCAAGAAATCAGTGATAAATCTGTGTCATGGAAAAGAAGGTCCCTTCACATGCATTTCAGGTGCTGTCACTGCCTCTTGTTGTTGAAGGGTTGTTGAGGGCCAGATAAGGCCCATCAGGGGTTATTGGTAGAAAAACAAGGAGTCCATAATACATATTTGAAGCCAATCCCAACACACCTTTTGAAAAGAGAAGAGATAATAAAACCAGATATGCAATTTGAAAGCAAGGGCAGTCAGAGTAAATAAAGTAAAATATATACATAAAGAGAAATTTTGATATCCATTTGAAAAAAAGAGATGGTCCCAGTATAATATTCCTTCAGAAAGACATATAAGAACATGATATTTAATACAGATAAAAGCATCCTGACATTTGTTCAAGGGAAAAAACACTGCAGTTTCTTTAATATTTATCTATCGATGACAGGTACACATAGATGCAGCCAGACACTCTGTATTTAATGGAGCTTAGCACTGTTCTGAAAGTTAACAACTTAATTGACAAAGCTCTAAAATGATTTTTGTTTGAATTTTATGGTCAAGAGACTCATCTGCTTGGACTAAAGGAGACTGTGTCTATTCAGTTTTTTTGTTGATGTTAAATTTTACATTGGAGAAGGGAAAGGCTACCCACTCCAGTATCCTTTCCTGGAGAATTCCATGGACAGAGGAACCTGGCGGGCTACAGTTCATGGGGTTGCGGCATCTGACTGAGTGACTAACATTTTCACAATAGATTCACAATGTTGTGTTAGCTTCAGGTGTACAGCAGAGTTACTCAGTTATACACATACATATATCTATTCTTTTTAAAATTCTTCTCCCATATAGATTTTTACGGAATACTGAGTGGAGTTCCCTGTGCTATAGAGTAGGTCCTTGTTGATTACCTGTTTTATTTATGTATTGTTATCACTGTTTTTCAATCACTCAGTCTTGTCTGACTCTTCTGTAACCCCATGGACTGCAGCCTGCCAGGTTTCTCTGTCCATAGGACTTTCCAGGCAAGAATACTGGAGTGGGTTGCCATTTCCTTCTTCAGGGGATCTTCCCCACCCAGAGATCAAACCTGAGTGTCCTGCACTGCTGGTGGTCTCCTGCATTGCAGGTGGATTCTGTATCCTGAGTCACCAGGGAAGACTAGGGTTTAATATATAATAATGTGTATATGTTAATCCTCAACTATCTGTTTGTTTTAAATTAACCCTTGTATGATCCAGCAGTTTCTGGGAAAGAAGTGGAACCAAAACCAAAAAACTTCTTAGTACCTAAAGAGGGTGGAATTCCCTAAGCTTTTATCATCAGTCAGTCAGCGAGAATAATGAAAACAAAACTTTTAGAGGACCACAGAGGACAAAGGTGAAGGGAGCCCAAGCTCTCCCTGGAACCTAATTAAGGAACATTCCAAACATTCCATACTCCCCAGATAGGGGACCTCTAAATATATTCTCCCCTTGGCATTTAGGAATTTCTGCAGACCTCTGCCAACTATGTGTTTCCCATTTTTCCTCTCTCAGAAAAGCAGAACTTAGTCTGATTTCCTGCTCCTCTTCTTCTCCTGTATATTGGCTGCATGTGTTGAGAAAGGTCGGGTGGGTTTGCTTTCTGCCTCCTAAATCTCTGCATCAAGAAATCCCCAATTTGGACCAGAGGATTGACTGGCTTGATCTCCTTGCTGTCCAAGGGACTCTCAAGAATCTTCTCAGTTCAGTTCAGTCCCTCAGTCGTGTCTGAGTCTTTGCAACCCCATGGACTGCAGCACACCAAGCTTCCCTGTCCATCACCAACTCCCAGAATTGCTCAAACTCATGTCCATCAAGTAGGTGATGCCATCCAACCATCTCATCCTCTGTTGTCCCCTTCTCCTCCTGCTTAAAATGTTTCCCAGCATCAGGGTCTTTCCCAATAAGTCAGTTCTTCGCATCAGGTGGCCAAAATATTGGAGCTTCAACTTCAACATCAGTCCTTTCAGAGAATATTCAAGAATTTTCTACAGCACCGTAATTTCAGAACATCAATTCCTTGGTGTTCAGTCCTCTTTATGGTCCAGCTCTCACACCTGTACATGACTACTGGGAAAACCATAGCTTTGACTATAAGGACCTCTGTTGGCAAAGTGATGTCTCTGCTTTTTAATACACTGTCTAGGTTTGTCATAGCTTTCCTCCCAAGGAGAAAACATCTTTGAATTTCATGGCTGCAGTCACCATCTGCAATGATTTTGGAAACCAAGAAAATAAAATTTTGCCACTACTTCCAGTTTTCCCCCATCTATTTGCCATAAAGTGATGGGACGGTATGCCATGATCTTAGTTTTATGAGTGCTGAGTTTCAAGCCAGCCTTTTCTCTCCTCTTTCACTCTCATCAAGAGGCTCTATAGTTCCTTTTTACCTTCTGCCATTAGAGTGGTATCATCTTCATGTCTCAGGTTGTTGATATTTCTCCTGTCAATCTTGATTCCAGCTTGTGATTCATATAACCTGGCATTTCACATGATATACTCTGCACAGAAAGTAAATGAGAAATTAAATTAAATATACAGCCTTGACTTACTCCTTTCCCAATTCTGAACCAGTCAATTGTTCCATGTCCAGTTCTAACTGCTGCTTCTTGACCTGCATACAAGTTTCTCAGGAGACAGGTAAGATGGTCTGGTATTCCCATGTCTTTAAGAATTTTCCACATTTGGTTGTATCCATACAGTCAAAGGCTTTAGCATAGTCAACGAAGCAGAAGTAGATATTTTTCTGGAATTTCCTTGCTTTCTCTATGATCCAGCTAGTGTTGACAATTTGATCTCTGGTTCCTCTGCCTTTTCTAAACCCAGCTTGTACATCTAGAAGTTCTTGGTTCACATACTGCTAAAGCCTAGCTTGAAGGATTTTGAGTATAATCTTACTAGCATGTGAAATTAGTGCAATTGTACCGTGTTTTGGCATTTCCTTCTTTGGGATTGGAATGAAAACTGGCTTTTTCCAGTTCTGTGGCCACTGCTGAGTTTTCCAAATTTGCTGAAGTATTGAGTGCAGCATTTAACAGTATCATCTTTTAGGATTTGAAATAGCTCAGCTCGAATTCCATCATGTCCACTAGCTTTGTCTGTATAATACCTCCTAAGGACCACTTGACTTCACACTCCAGGATGCCCAGCTCTAGCTGGGTGACCATACCATTGTGCTTAGCTGGGGCATTAAGACTTTTTTCACATAGCTCTTCTGTGTATTCTTACCACCTTTTCTTAATCTCTTCTGCTTCTGTTAGATCCTTATTGTTCCTGTTCTTTATCATGCCCATCCTTGCATGAAATATTCCCTTGATATCTCCAATTTTCATAAAGTGATCTCTAGTCTTTCCCATTCTGTTGCTTTCCTCTTTTTCCCTTTCATGGATCATAATCTTGCCATTGCAGAGGGCTTGCATAATTGAATATTACCTTTATGGCTATTTTATTTGATTAATTAATTTATTGAATATTTACTCTTTCCAGTGTCAGGTTGTAGTTGCTGCATGCAGGCTTACCTCTAGTTGTGTTCGTAGACTCTAACTGTGGCATGCCAGGGTGCACTGTGGCGTGTGGGATCTTAGTTCCCTGACCAGGGATCAAACAGGTGTCCCCTGCATTGGAAACCAGATTCTTAACCACTGGATTACCAGGGAAGTCCCTATAGTTACTTTTTCTTTTTTTTAAGAGACGATCAGAGAGATGTCTTGGGCTTCCCAGGTGGTACTAGTGGTTAAGAATCCACCTATCAATGCAGGAGGTATAAGAGATGAGAGTTCCATCCCAGAATTGGGAAGATCCCCTGGAGCAGGACATAGCAACCCACTCCAGTATTCTCGCCTGGAGAATCCCATGGACAGAGGAACCTGGCGGGCTATAGTCCATAGGGTCTCACAGAGTGGGATGTGACTGAAGCGACTTAGCAGGGCACACATAGAGTGACGTCTAGGAGAAGTGAATTAGAAGGAGAAAACGCAGGGCATGGCAATCTGTGGGAGCTTGTCTAGGGAAGGACCTGGCAATATGGGATTTAGCTCAAGCTGCTCTGTGACATTTTCACGGTCATCCAAAAATAACTAATTTAGCCTTCTGTGCAGCAGGTCATGTGCACAGGAACTTCCTATAACCCACTGAGCTGGGAAGATGGGGAAAGCAAAACACTAGTCAAATCTCAAAATAACAAGGGTGAGTTCTTGGACTTTTTCTGACTTAACAAGTCTTTGTGGTTCAACATTAGAAAAATGGATTTTCTCTCTTTTCTCACTATCAGCAAGAAATTCTGGGAGACAGGAGTGAACAAAATCTTACTTATACATTCCTCTGCCAGTAATGTCAATAAATTGTTATTAAGTGGAAAAACAAATGTGAAAGGGCTGATAATTAAATGAAATCTGTATCAATAGTTTGGACTAAAGACATACCATTTAGAGTATGTGTAACAAAACTCGTTTCTTGGTAGCCAAGTGGAGGATATCCTATACACACATATGTGTAGGCATTTAGTTCTTTCAGAAGGCTATTGATTCCATCACTTACACACCTCACACTCCCCTATTGTCCAATTCTGGGGGCTTAATTTGGAAACTCATTATCTCTTGCTTAGACAATGTCCATCACTGGCTAATTGGACTACAACTCTCCTCCTTTACCTTGCAATCTGTCTCTTACAGCCCAATGCATGCAAAGCAGACTAAGCTGCTTTCCTACTAAAAAACATTTTCAGTTTCAGATGAAACAATCAACTTTGACTCCTCAGCAGGCTAAAGGAAACTTTATCTGTGTCTACTTACATTGTTCAGTGAAATTTTAACTCATTCTGGGCCATGCACTAAATTTACTGCCTCACTTACTGCTTTTTCTTCAGCATGTTGCAAATGCGTGTGAACTCTGTCACTGGAAATACTATTCCTTTAGCAAAGACCTATCCTGAAGCTGCCCTGTGTGCTCTGTGTTAAGTTGCTTCAGTAGTGTCTGACTCTGCAACCCTCCGGACTGTAGCCCCCCGGGCTCCTCTGTCCATGGGGATTCTCCAGGCAAGAACATTGGAGTGGGTTGCCATGCCCTCCTCCAGAGGATCTTCTGGATCCAGGCATCAAACCCTAGTCTCATGTCTCCTGCGTTGGCAGGTGGATTCTTTGCCACTAGTGCCATCTGGGACACCTCGAAGGTACCCTACCTAGGACAAAACAGGACGTCAGCCCACTACAGCTATTTATTGTGTCTACTATGTCCCAGGCAACGTGCTACATGATACATATATATTCTACTTTCTAATTCCCACAACCACCTGAGACAAATATCATTAAGGGAATTGGACAGTGAAGAAATTGATGCTTAGAGATAAGGAATAAACTCACCTAGCATCACACAGCTATTAATAATAGATCTGAGACGTCACGTAGTCCCTGGGCTGACTCTAAGTCCATTAACCACTATGTGATACTACCTCAGACCAAGCTCAGATGCTAACTCCTGTCTCTTACTGCCTTTCTTGGCACCTAGAGGCAAAGTTAGCCATACATTTTGACCAAAATTCTCTTATAGAATGTAATACATTATAGCTATTTGTTACACATCTCTCTCTCTCTAAGTAGACTATGAGTTCTTGAAAGTAGGTAATACATTGTATTAAACTTTGAAATTTCTTTTTGGACATCACCATTGAGTATCCTGGCTAGGCAAGAGAACATAACAAGTGCTTGGGAAAAGAAAAGTGGAGAAGTGTGAGAGCAGAAGTCTGTTCGCAACACACAGAGAGAAAAAGAAATATGCACAATTTCAAAAAAATTGTACAAACACTATAACTCTCTTTGGATATGAAGACAGTGTTTTATAGAGACACTCTGTGTTCTCAAAGGAAGAAGATGTAATGTAGAGATGAGAAATGACAATACAGGAAGTTACAGAGTTGACACACTTGGGCATTCTTTGACTTGGACTCTTTTAAAAAATATTTATTTTTATTTATTTGTCTGCACTGGGTCATAGGTAGAGCATGCAGGATCTTTGGTTGTGGCACGTGGGATCATTAGGTGCTGCATGTGGAATCTATTTATAGTCCCCTGACCGGGGTTTGAACCTGGACCCCCTACATTGGGAGCACTGAGTCTTAGCACTGGACTCTTTTTATAAATACATCTTTGCAGATGGTATAGCCTTCAATGGTTGCCACTTTAATGGAGTTCTGCTAGTCAAAATCATAAGGAGATTCAAAACAGGTATAAACAGAAGAGTCATGCAGTCATTCCAGTAGTTATGTATGGATGTGAGAATTGGACCATAAAGAAAACTGAACATCAAAGAATTGCTGCTTTTGAACTGTGGTGTTGGAAAAGACTCTTGAGAGTCCCTTGGACTACAAGGAGATCAGTCCATCCTAAAGGAAATCAGTCCTGAATATTCATTGGAAGAACTGATGCTGAAGCTGAAGCTCCAATACTTTGGCCACCTGATGCGAAGAACTGACTCCATGGAAAAGATCCTGATGCTGGAAAGATTGGAGGCAGGAGGAGAAGGGGATGACAGAGGACGAAATGGTTGGATGACATCGCCGACTCGATGGACATGAGTTTGAACAAGCTCTGGGAGTTGGTGATGGACAGGGAGGCCTGGCGTGCTGCAGTCCATGGGGCCGCAAAGAGTCAGACACGACTGAGCAACTGACCTAAACTGAACTGAAACAGAAGAGATTGCCAATGAAGCAAGCCAAACAGGAGAACAGAAATTTAAGATTCAGAACTAAGGGTGCCAATAACTTGCAGAGGGAAATAATAATAACATATCGATTCCTAGCAAAGTTTCTTTGGATAAATCATTAGTCAAGAGAGCAATTCAAGTAATTTAAGGATGACATTAGATACCTCAGGAATGTCTGTGTGTGTGTGTCAGTCACTCAGTCATGTCCAACTCTTTGTAACCCCATGGACTGTAGCCTGCCAGGCTTCTCTGTCCATGGAATTCTCCAGGCAAGTGGATTGCCATTCCCTACTCCAGAAGAACTTCCCAACCCAGGGATCTTCCCAACCCAGGGATCTTCCCAACCCAGGGATCAAACCCTGGTTGCCCAAGGAGTATTTTCCCAACTGGAAGTCTTTCCGTCACTGAATTGTTGTTTATTTGCTAACTCACATCCAGCTCTTTGCAACCCCTTGGGCAGCAGTGCACCAGGCTTCCCTGTCCTTCGCTGTCTCCTGCAGCTTGCTCAGACTCATGTCCATTGAGTCGGTGAGGCCATCCAACCATCTCATCCTCTGCCTCCCCTTCTCCTCCCGCCTTCAATCTTTCCCAGCTTCAGGGTCTTTTCCAATGAGTTGGCTCTTTGCATCAGGTGGCCAAAGATTCAGCATCAGTTCTTCCAATGAATATTCAGGGTTGATTTCCTTTAGGATTGACAGGTTGGATCTCCTTGCTGTCCAAGGGACTCTCAAGAGTCTTCTCCAACATTACTGTTCAAAAGCATCAATTCTTCAGTGCTCAGCCTTATTTATGATCCAACTCTCGAAGCCATATATGATTACTGGAAAAATCATAGCTTTGACTATACGGACCTCTGTCGGCAGGGTGATATCTCTGCTTTTTAATATGCTGTCTAGGTTTGTCAGAGCTTTCCTTCCAAGGAGAGAGTGTCTTTTAATTTCATGGCTGCATCACCATCTGCAGTGATTTTGGAACCCAAGAAAATAAAATCTGCTGCTACTTCTGCTTTTCCCCCATCTATTTGCTATGAAATGATGGAACTGGATGCCGTGATCTTCGTTTTTTGAATGTTGACTTTTAAGCCAGCTTTTTCACTCTCCTCTTTCAGCCTCATCAAGAGGATCTTTAGTTCTCTTGGCTTTCTGCCATAAGGGTGGTATCATCTGCATATCTGAGGTTTCTGATATTTCTCCCAATAATCTTGATTTCAGCTTATGATTGATCCAGCTTGTCATTTTGTATGATGTACTTTGCATTGAAGTTAAATAAGCAGGGTGACAATATACAACCTTGATGTACCCCTTTCCCAGTTTTGAACGAGTCCATTGTTCCATGTTCAATTCTAACTGTTGCTTTTTGATTCACATACAGGTCAAACATCAAGAAGAGAGACTAAATAGAATATTCATTAATTTAAAGACATCCTAACAGTGAGAGTATGTACCAAAGCACACCTAACATGGAAAGCTAGGGCAGAGGTATCCTCTATACAATTTGCTGAAAGACTCCAACTAGAAAGCTGGCACTTGCTGCAGGCATTGCCTTCTACATCTACAAGAATTCAATCAGGTGCCTCTGAAGTTGCTGACCTTCAACGCCCCTGAAAGCAATTCAGGGTGGAGAGCAGAAATGAGGCACTCTGTGCTCTGGGAAAAACTGGCAGAATAGGCCTTTAAATAGTCAGATATTTTCAGGAGCTGATTTTATGAGCCCAATTCTTGTATCTCCTCATATCTAGAAAAGCATTAACATCCTTCACAGTGACGACTGTTCGTTGACTAACAGGAGGCCTCACGAGAAGAGCAGAAACTTTCTGGAAAAACATGTGCGTGATTGCATGTACTTTCCCTTCACAAAATCACATATATACTGTCCTTTCCCCCTGTCTCTTTGGAGCCGTTTCTCAGAGCTATGTGCGGTGTTGTCTCAGGCTGCAGTCCTCATTTTGCCCCAAGGAAAACTTCACCAGCAACTCTCACGTTGCGCACTTTTTTCACGTCGAGAGACAAACCAACAATAAAGCCAGAATCATCTGGTGCATCCACCCAATCTGGTTCCAGGAAATTAACCAAATGTGAGAGAAACAGTTAAAAGCAGGAAGCATCTCCAATCCAAGTGTTTTCAACCCAGTTCACTTTCAAATAATCATGACTCTACAAGTGAAAAAGAGAAGCAGGAAGATGTCTTTGTTTTGCGCAGACTGGCTTCAGGGGCCATGGAATATCCCCCAAGAAGGCAAATTGCATCACTGTGAGAACCAGACAGCTACTGTAAGCGGTAGGGACCATTTCAGAAGCCCTGGGTTATGCTTGAAAAGGAAATTTTGCTTTGTGGAATTCTCAGCAGGGGGAAAGGCGTCCAAGGTTACGCAGAGCCGGTTGGAGAGAAATATTAGCTGAACATGTGAGGAGAGAGAGATGCCTAGAGTCAGCAAACATCCCAGACTTTTCAAAGGAAGCTTTTTTAAAGCTCAATTTGTGCAAACTTTCTCATCTGTTTTGCTACCAAGTAGAGTGAAAAGACGGAGAAGGCAATGGCACCCCACTCCAGTACTCTTGCCTGGAAAATCCCACGGACGGAGGAGCCTGGTAGCCTGCAGTCCATGGGGTCGCTAAGAGTCGGACATGACTGAGCGACTTCACTTGCACTTTTCACTTTCATGCATTGGAGAAGGAAATGGCAACCCACTCCAGTATTCTTGCCTGGAGAATCCCAGGGATGGGGGAGCCTGGTGGGCTGCCGTCTATGGTGTTGCACAGAGTCGGACACAACTGAAGTGACTTAGCACAGTGAAAAGAGGGCTTCCCAGGTGGTGCTAGTGGTAAAGAATCCCTCTGTCAATGCAAGAGATGTGAGACACTGGTTCGATCCCTGGGTCGGGAAGATCCCTTGAAGGAAGGCATGGAAACCCATCCAGTATTCTTGCCTAGAGAATCCTTTGGATGAGGAGCCTGGTCACAAAGACCAGGGTCTTTGTGGGGGTCACACTTCTAGGGTCACAAAGACTCAGACCTAACTGGGGTGACTCAGCACACATGCATGCAGAGTGAAATGAAGGCCACCAGCTTTCTTTTCCTAATGCAACACCCAGGAAATCAATTTATAACTAAAGGAACACCTGTTAGGCATTTTCTGAATTAATACAGTTTGATTTGGTTGATTATGCTTTAACACCAGATTGTAAATGGCTCAATAAAACGTATTTACCGAAGAGGACCCACAATGCACAATCAGTAGGTGCCTGCAGTAAGAGCCAGAGTTTGATGTGCATGTTTAAGAATATGTTGTGGTGGGTAATTTTATCACATTACCGGGTGCATCAGTCTTTCTTCAGAAGAAGAAAAATGTGAATGTTAGGTTGTAAAGGAACTTTTCTAGTTCTCAACCTCCTGCAGCCTCATTAAAAAACACACAAACATTTCTGAAGCGTGTTTTCTTGCTGACTTTACTTCCTCATCTCCAACTTATTCTTTTTTTTCAGCTTTTCTTTTATCTTTATTTTATGATAGAGTATAGTTGATTTAGGGCTTCCCAGGTGGCTCAGTGGTAAAACATCTTCCTGTTAATGCAGAAGACATAGGAGATGCATGTTCAATCCCTGGGTGTGGAAGATCCCCTGGAGGAGGGCATGGCAACCCACTCCAGTATTCTTGCCTAGAAAATTTCATGGACAGAGGAGCTTGGCAGGTTACAGTCCATGGGGTCACAAAGAGTCATACATAACTGAGCACAAATGTTTTTACTGTTTGTCCCTTATTTTTTTCTTCTAGAGTTCTTATTAGATACAATTACTTTTATTCTCCCTGCCATGACATTCAATCTTTACTTTTTCCATATCCCACTGAGTGATTATTTCCTATAGTACTTGTTGCAGACTATTTTTTCAGCTCACTGATTCTTTAATCATTTGTGTTCAAGATTCGTTATTTAATTGTGTTCAACATGATGTTTAACCAAAATTTTGGACATTTAATTTTGCTGATTATATTTTTGTTTCTTAAAATTAGTTTTGTTTTTCTTTCAGAAAAACATTATTTTTAAAATGTTGCCCTTTATTATAATTTTATTATATCTTTAAATCTTTAACAATTTTAAGCATACTTTATGATTTTTCTATTTCTTGTAACTTTTGAAAATTTATTCCTAGTATTACTTTTTAAGCAGATTTCCCCTCAGGATAGATTATTTTCTTGAGTGGTTTGTAATTTTTGTGTGTTCCTATATATTTAGCTGACATATGTGTATGTATGTGTGTGCGTGCGTTTGCATATTTATGCTGGGAGAAAAATCCTCCCAAGTAACAGTTGGTTTAGTTATCTGCTTTAGCTACCTTTCGGGGCCAAAGGTACCTCAGACGGTAAAGCGTCTGCCTACAATGCGGGAGACCTGGGTTAGATCCCTGGGTTGGGAAGATCCCCTGGAGAAGGAAATGGCAGCCCACTCCAGTATTCTTGCCTGGAGAATCCCATGGACTGAGAAGCCTGGTGTACTATAATCCATGGGGTTGCAAAGAGTCAGACGTGACTGAGGGACTTCACTTTCACTTTAGTTATCTACTTAAATCAGGATCTTAGTACGTCTTTATGGGACCAATATTTATGCCAGCTTTTTCTCCCATTTTTTCTAGCGCATAGACTGGGGCTTCCATTTCCCAAAGAGCATTTTTCCCCAGTTATATTTCCAGGAAGTAGTCAGGATCTTTGCTCCTTTAAGGATGGATATGTTTTCATTTTCCTTTCAGTCAGTGAGCAGTCAGTCAGTCTTCCCCTGTTCTGGACTTTGTTCAGGAGTCTGAAAGACATACTGCTTTTTCAAACATGCCTGAAGTCAGGAACCCCTTGGCCAGGCGGGCGCCATTGTCCTGGCACCAAGATTGACTCATCTCTGCATTGCGTTCCCTCCCGGCCGCCAGAGCGGCACTCAGGTGCTTTGCCTTTGTTGACCCCAACCCCAGCCTCTCCCCAGATTTACAGTAAGGCTGCTATTCTCACTTCACTCCAGTCTTCTTTCAGGTTCTCATGCTTTTTCCTTCCTCGAGGTCCTCAGGATGTGGGTTCTTGGGTCTGGAATGCTTTTGCCTCCTTCCTTTGCCCACTAACTCCCACTTAGTTCTCCAATATCCGCTTCACCACACCTTCTTCAGAGATGCCATCTCTGATCTGATGAAGGAACTACAAAACCTATATTTTCATTGTGTATCACACAATGGGCTTTCTTTTTAAAATGTCAGTCCCATTTATTAGGGGAAATGTCTACCTCATGCATCATTATTTACGCAGAGCCCAACATGTATTAGGTACTTAATAAATACATATGGCCAGATGAATGGCAAAATAATTTAATACATAAGATAGCTGACTTCAAAAGTCGAGTTGAACCATTAAACTGCTGATTATCTAGCTTTTCATTTCTAGAAACCCTGCTTTCTCACTGTTACTTTTGAACCTGTCACTTTGACCTTTAATGATGGTCTGGGATGTGCACACCAGAAATCATTCTTAATCTTGTGTTATTCTGATATATATTGTCCTAGAGAGAGCTCTCAGAGGAGCCTAGGGGATAACTTCCGGATTCTGGGACTCTACTGCTCACCAAGGGTGAATCACATTATAAAAGTGAAGAGATGGAACGTTCCTGGTGGTCCAGTGGTTAAGACTCTGCCTTGCAAAGCAGGGGATGCAGATTGGATCCTTGGTCAGGGAACTAAGATCCCACATGCTGTGGGGCAACTTAGCTCATGGCAACTAAGCCCCAACTACTGAGCTTGAGGGCCACAACTAGAGACTCGATGTGCTGCAACGGAAGATCCCGCATGCTGCTACAAGGCCTGAAACAGCCAAATCAATTCAATAAAGAACTGTTGAAAACCAAAAAAGCTTAAAAGATAACAACGAATTATACTTCAGATCAGCAAGCCCAGGGAGGCTGTGCTGCTACTACTAATACCAAAAAAACATCTTCATGTATTCAGTAGTGCCCATGTATCTGTCATTTTATGTATAATTTCATGCACTTCTTTTATTTCATCCCCTTACTTCAGCTAACTGGGAGTTAAATAGTATGCTGGATGTTTTTGTTTTCAGTGTTACTATCTGAAAAAATGAGGAAAACAATACCAGATGAGACAGCTGAGCTTCAGAGCAGTTGATTGCATGGTAGGATTTGAACAGAGAGGGATCTGACTCAAAGGTTCATGACCCTTGACTTTAGGACGCTGTCCAGAATTCTAATCCAGGTCCTGCCCTAGCTGCCTACACATTCACACAATACATACACGTATGACAAGCATCTAAAAAAGGCGTGCAAAATAAAATTCATATCTTTTGGCAAAACAAGAAGAAGTCAAACATAAAAAAGATCTCTGCCCTTTGGCCTCCTCTCTCACCCTACTGCACATCATGTATCCATATTAGGCATCACCAAACCTCACCCTTTGGCAGAAATATTTGCTCAATCATAAAGAGCAACATTCTCCTGCCATCAACAAGACAACTCCTTAAAGATAACATTCCTTCTTGAGCTTGTAAGGAGGGGGTCACATGACCCACCACCACGCTGCTTAGGTCTATATTATGTGAACTGTCAATAATACATCGTTTGATGTACAGCCCTCTGTCTCAGAACACTTACATAATGGGCAGAACAGTTCTCAAAGCCTTCTGAGATGCTCTCGCTGGGTTATAATCCTCAAATTTGGCTCCAGTAAAATTTCTCATTTCTTTCTTAGATCAGCTGATTAATCTTTCGTCCACAGGCTACAACCTAAGGGATATCATAAACTCTCTAACATATGACTTGTCACATCTGTTACTAAAAGAAGCATCATCTGGAATTGTGGGAGGAGAGAATCATTTCTAAGTCTCACCACTCTTTGTTCTTCCTCACCTGGCTCTTTTTCAGAGCCTGGAACTATTGACATGCTTCATTGCATGTTGTATATTGCAGCAATATATTACGATCCTGTGCTCAGAAGAGCGAATTTTGAGGGAACGGGGCATTTTCCTTTTGGAGACTTCAGGAAGATATCTGACATTCATTTTCCCTTTCTAAGTGTCTCTACTAAGGTCTGGGAATGGAAAGCCCCATGCTTCCCTGAACGAATATCACAGTTAGCTGGCCCTTCCTGAAGTGAAAGGCACTCTGGTGGAAGAATCACCAGGCTGAGTCACCTGCTATTTGCACTTTCTAAAAGGAAGTAAGTAGCTGCAGACAAGTACCTTCATTTGCAGAAAACTTTGATGTTTGTTTTGGAAACTTCTTGCTCTCGAAACTTTGAAGAAAATACGCCTGGGACTAAACACTCTAACAACCTGTTAGCTTCTGGTACACTGACTTCTGGATCTGAGGGCTGTGGTTTTGATGTGTGACTTTTGGGTTTTTTTTTAATGTTGAAGTTGGAGTGACAAAGTGGCCACATGTTTCCGCCTTGCAAAGTTATTTCCCAAGAGTTGAACAAAGCTCCCCTTGATTTGTTTCTTACCTTAGAGACTAAGATTTACTAACCTTTCGAGAAAGTTCATTACCCACACATTTTGGTTGTGTGATGGTGATTTCTGGTTCCATCAAACATTGAGAGAAAGTAGACCAATGTTTTCTAGAGGCTGAAAGTATTTTTAAACTATTCAACATCAAGTTTGCAGGATGCCCATCTCCAAATAAAATCATGTATTTTATATTCTGATAACCAAGTACTATGTTTAAATGCCTCATTCCATGAAAGATTCAAGCCATTTGCCAAATTGCAAGGGAAAGTTTTGATAGGAATATAAGATTGAGCTTGTGGGGAGAGTTAGAAGACAGTCTTGTGGGTTATGGGAGAGGGGAATGTGTCTTGACTAAAAAGCCTGTACAGAAATGAGGCAGGATCTCTGAAAAACCCTCCCCAGGCTTTACTGGACTGAGGCAGGACTATGGGAAGGGTTACCTTCTGTGTCTCTTCCTCTCCACCCCAAAAGTGTGTCCCAAATTAATGAGATGACTTTGGGAGCCTGTGTCAAGGGGCCACATGAGTCCTGAGTCACCCAGACCTGGGGCTGTGCCTGCAGCAAGGTGGGTGGAGCCCCCTCCACAGCCGCGTTATCTCTGCCTCAGGTCGGGGGGGGTCAGGATGCCCCCAGTTGGTTCAGTCCTGATGTCCCAGCCACCTCACTCATTCCCTTGCTGACTCCTAGACCTGTGAATTCAAAATAACTCACTAAATGCCTTTAAGAGTAATAGCCACTTTTTTTTTTTTTTTTAACACCACTGTTTAGGTGTTGAGTTCCTAAACTACACTGGTTATAAACACATTGTGTAATTACTGTTGTGTACCTGTGCTGCGTGCTAAGCCACTCAGTCATGTCCGACTCCGTGTGGCACTATGGTATGGACTGCAGGCCACCAGGCTCCTCTGTCCATGGCATTCTCCAGACAAGAATAATGGAATAGGTTGCCATGCCGTCCTCCAGGGAATCTCCCTGACTCAGGGATGGAACACATGTCTCTTATGTCTCCTGTATTGGCAGGAGGATCCTCTATCACTAGAGCCACCTGGGAAGCCCCAGGATGGAAGCCCCGTCACATTTAGTTCCTCATTTCAGTTCAGTTCAGTCTCTCAGTCGTGTCTGACTCTTTGCGACCGCATGGACTACAGCATGCCAGGCCTCCCTGTCCATCACCAACTCCCGGAGTTTACCCAAAGTCATGTCCATTGAGTTGGTGATGCCATCCAATCATCTCATCTTCTGTCGTCCCCTTCTCCACCTGCACTCATTCTTTCCCAGCATCAGGGTCTTTTCAAATGAGTCAGCTCTTCACATCAGGTGGCCAAAGTATTGGAGTTTCAGCTTCAACATCAGTCTTTCCAAGAATATTCAGGACCGATTGCCTTTAGGATGGACTGGTTGGATCTCCTTGCAGTCCAAGAGACTCTCAAGAGTCTTCTCCAGCACCACAGTTCAAAAGCATCAATTCGTCAGCACTCAGCTTTCTTTACAGTCCAACTCTCACATCCATACATAACTACTGGAAAAACCATAGCCTTGACTAGATGGACCTTTGTTGGCAAAGTAATGTCTCTTCTTTTTAATATGCTGTCTAGGTTGGTCATAACTTTCCTTCCAATGAGTAAACCTCTTTTAATTTCATGGCTGCAGTCACCATCTGCAGTGATTTTGGAGCCCAAAAAAATAAAGTCAGCCACTGTTTCCTCATCTAGTTGCCATGAAGTGATGGGACTGGATGCCACGGTGTTAGTTTTCTGAATGTTGAGCTTTAAGCCACCTTTTTCACTCTCCTCTTTCACTTTCATCAAGAGGCCCTTTAGTTCTTCCTCACTTTCTGCCATAAGAGTTTTGTCATCTGCATATCTGAGGTTATTGATATTTCTCCTGGCAATCTTGATTCCAGCTTGTGCTTCCTCCAGCCCAGCATTTCTCATGATGTACTCTGCATATAAGTTAAATAAGCAGGGTGACAATATACAGCCTTGACGTACTCCTTTTCCTATTTGGAACCAGTCTGTTGTTCCA
>NW_011494808.1:732076-740996 GCF_000754665.1 Bison bison bison | reverse complement strand
ATAAGCAGGGTGACAATATACAGCCTTGACGTACTCCTTTTCCTATTTGGAACCAGTCTGTTGTTCCATGTCCAGTTCTAACTGTTGCTTCCTGACCTGCATATAGGTTTCTGAAGAGGCAGGTCAGGTGGTCTGGTATTCCCATCTCTTTCAGAATTTTCCACAGTTTATTGTGATGCACACAGTCAAAGGCTTTGGCATAGTCAATAAAGCAAAAATAGGTCTTTATCTGGAACTTTCTTGCTTTTTCAGTGATCCAGTGGATGTTGGCAATTTGGTATCTGGTTCCTCTGCCTTTTCTAAAACCAGCTTGAATATCTGGAAGTTCACGGTGCACGTATTGCTGAAGCCTGACTTGCAGAATTTTGAGCATTGCTCTACTAGCGTGTGCTGCTGCTGCGTCACTTCCATGTGAGATGAGTGTAATTGTGTGGTAGTCTGAGCATTCTTTGGCATTACCTTTCTTTGGGATTGGAATGAAAACTGACCTTTTCCAGTTCTGTGGTTATAGCCTCCTTATTTTAAAGAACAATAAGCTAAGACTACCCTGGTGGCTCTGGGCTTCTCTGGTGACTCAGATGGTAAAGAATCTGCCTGCAATGCAGGAGACCTGGGCTTGATCCCTGGGTCTGGAAGATACCCTGGAGAATGGAATGGCTACCCACTCCAGTATTCTTGCCTGGAGAATTCCACAGACAGAGGAGCTGGGCAGGCTTCAGTCCATGTGGTCACACAGAGCCGGAGATGACTGAGTGACTTAGAAGCTGAGACTTAAAGAGCAAGATGAGTTGCTTAGTTCTACACAATTAATAGGTGGAAGCGCTAGAAGTGGAACCACGTGTCATCTACACTCTCCTTATTCTACATGCCTGCTGGGAAAACAGGATTGACAGGGATTTTGATGAACACTCCCAACAGAAAGAGAACTCTGTCTACTGCAAGATCCTCCATATTCTCCAGTAAAGAAGAAAAGATATGCATTTCCATGTGGAAACTGGTCAAAAACAACGAATGGCAAGAGATCGAGGTTTCAGAATTGACATCAGGGACTCACCTATGTTCACAGTGGCATCTTTCTCAGCAGCCAAAGCTGAGTGCAAAAGCTGACCCTGAGCTGACGAATAGATAGAGGGATAATCAAAATGTGGTCTGTGCACACAATTGGATATTACTCATCCTTTCTAAGGAAGGGAAGTTTGACAAACGCTCCAGCGTGAGCAAACCTTGCCATGCTAAGAGCAGTAAGTCAGTCATGAAAGAGCAAATACTGGATGATTTCACCCATGTGAGTAATTAAAGTCATAAAGACAGAAAGGACCTGGGTGGGGGAAGAAAATGGGGAGCTATTGTTTAATAGGTACAGTAAGTCCCCTGCATACAAACCTTCAAGTTGTGAACTTTTGAAGTTGTGAACTTTTGAAGTTGCGAACATGTGTTCCGTCAACATTGGGCATGAGTGAGGTTGCAGCTTGCCCTCCTATTGCTGACAATACATCAGCTCCACCATCTCCCATCTCCTTTCCCCTCCTCAAGTCCATAACTCTTCTTGCCTATTCATTTGATGCCAGCTCTGTACACCAGCTGTTGTCCTGTACTACCGTACTGGTGAAGGAACTGTACAGTAAGATTAAAATTATTTTATTTTTTGCATTCATGTATTATTTGTGTGAAAAGTATTATAAACTTTTCACAGTATAGTACTATATAGCCAATTGTATTTGTTGGGTACCTAGGCTAAATTGTTGGACTTACCAACAAGTTTGACTTCTGTACCAAGGTGCTCTCGGTACAGAACTCAGTTGTACGTAGGAGACCTTCTGCAGAGAGGTTCAGTTTTGCAAGATGAAAAGAGATCTATGGACTGATGGTGTTGATCATTATACAACAATATACACTTAAAAATGGTTAAGATGGTAAACAAGATGTGTGTATTGTACCATAATTTTAAAAAAAATGAGCTCATACAGCAAAGGCAAAGATCTGGGTTGGTGAGAGGTCTGTGGAGGGGATGGGGGCCCGATGTTGGAGGAGACCCTTGGCAGGAGATAGTTGTGGTCTGTGCTTCTCCAGTTCCAGTAGGGGCTTGGTGCAAAGCCCTAGGACCAGGACAGTCACATCCATGATCAGCTTTCCCTTTGCCAGCAGCCAGGCTGATCTTTCTGTTCTGCCAAACATGATCATACCTTGTCTCTCTAAAACATGACCTTGAATCCCTATTCCCTCCAGATGAACTCACAGCCCCTAACACAGCTCCAAGATCTGTCGTCGGAACCCCAGGGACCTCTAGTGCTTGCCTTTGCCACCCCTCACTCCCTAACTTCTCACTCTGGCCCTCCTGGACTGTGTTCACATCCTCTGTCGTCCCTCATTCATTTAGACCTCTGCTAGGCCTGTGCCTCCTTCACACCCCCTTCCCCCCATAGCTCTCTATCAGCCCTTATTGAAACACTCCTCTCCCCATTCACCAGGTTAACTTTAAAAAAAAAAAGGTTATTTATTTAGTTGCCTCACGGGGTCTGAGTTGCAGCAGGCAGGGTCTTTAATCTTCATTGCAGCGTGTGGGCTGTTTCAGTTGTGGAACGGGATGCTTAGTTGCAGCGTGTGGGACCCGGTTCCTAACCAAGGATGAAACCCAGGTCCCCTGCACTGGGACCGCAGAGTCTTAACCACTAGACCACCTAGGAAGTCCCATCACAAGGCTAACCCTTTATCTTCCTCCAGGACTCTGCCTAGACATCACATCCTCCAGGAAGCTTTTCTTGAGCTCCCTTCAGTCAGTTCACTTCAGTTCAGTCGCTCAGTCATGTCTGACTCTTTGCGACTCCATGGACCACAGCACACCAGGCCTACCTGTCCATCGCCAACTCCTGGAATTTACTCAAACTCATGTCCATTGAGTCGGTGATGCCATCCAACCATCTCATCCTCTGTTATCCCCTTCCCTTCCTGCCCTCAATCCCTCCCAGAATCAGGGTCTTTTCAAATGAGTCAGCTCTTCACATCAGGTGGCCAAAATATTGGAGTTTCAGCTTCAACATCAGTCCTTCCAATGAGCAATCAGAAGTGATTTCTTAAGCCTCCTTTATGCTCCTATTTGCATTCCTATAGCACCTTGTACTTATTCCTTTATGGTGGCTACACTCCCATTATCACTACTCTTCATTAAACTTCCTCTTTTTTTTTTTCTATATCCCTCAATAGATTGCTAGCTTTGCGAGAACAGGAACATCATTGGTCTTATTCACTTTGCTATCTTTAATGCTTGAGACTTCCCTGGTGGTTCAGCATAGGTCTTGACCTCCAGTATGCAGGCATCTGATAACATTGGTGGAATAAAGAAATTCAGGGCATAATACTCTTTTCATGTTAGTTTCTCAGTTGTGTCTGACCCTTTGCGACCCCATGGACTGCAGCCCATCAGGCTTCTCTATCCATGGGGTTTTCCAGGCAAGAATACTGGAGTAGACTGCCATGCCTTCCTCCAGGGAATCTTCCCAACTCAGGGATCCTCCCGCATTGCAGTCAGATTCTTTACCATGAGTCAACATTTGGTTCTATGCAAATATCTGCACAAGCACTTTCTCATTTTGCTCTCTTACAACTTCTGCCAGCAAGATGGAACCGATCTTACAGATCTGGTTTCACAGATATGCAGATTGAGATCTCTAAAAATTCAGGCAACCGTGGAGGGCCACAAAGGAAGTGATGGGGTGACCTCTTATTAGAGCCTTTTTTGATGTCGCAAGGCCTCACGTCTTGGCGTCCTCTTTCATATAAAGGAGATTCCTTCTCTCTAGGCATGTCTTCACTGATTTCTCTCCAAATGCAAACACTGTGTCTGTTGACTGCATCTGACACGGCTGATGCCCTACCCCTTGTCCGCATGGTCCACCCCTGAGTCTGCCTGTGGCGCCAATAGACAGCTTCCAGAATGTGGGGAACTTCCCACCTCAAGCCCCTCCAGGAGGGTGGGATGAATCGGGAGATCGGGATTGACATGTATATACTGCTATGTATAAAACAGATAACTAACGAGAACCTACTCTACGGAACACAAAACTCTACTCAATTCTCTGCAGGGACGTACAAGGGAAGAGAATCCAAAAAGAAGGGGATATAAATACATGTATAGGCTTCCCAAGTGGCTCTAGTGGTAAAGAACCTGCCTGCCAATGCAGGAGACGTGAGAGATGTGGGCTTGACCCCTGGGTTGGGAAGATTCCCAGGAGGAGGGCACGGCAACCCGCTTCAGCATTCTGGCCTGGAGAATCCCCATGAATATAGGAGCCTGGCGGGCTACAGTCCATGGGGTCACAAAGAGTCAGACATGACTGAGGCGACTTAGCATGGCTCAGCATAAATATATATACTTCCTGCTGATTCACTTTGCTGTACTGCAGAAACTAACACATTGTAGAGCAACTATATTGCAATAAAAATTAATTTAAAAATGAAAAGCCCCTCCATGCCTCTTCCCCTCTGCTCTGGGTTTTCCCAGCATGACCTGTATCTGTTCCCCTGCATGCCAGTGCAACCCAGCAGTGTGGGGAGGGGGTTTTGATGACCTGGGAAGCAGTCCCCGATGAATGGGGATGGGGGTTGTTGGATGAGTCACACCACACTCTCTGGCAGCACAGGTATGAGGTAGGTTCCCTCCTCACGGTTCCTCACAGGGTCTCCATTACTGGGGTGGAGCCCCAGCTTGCTGCAGAGCTGGGCTGCTCAAGAGCACAGCTTGGAATGGATTTCCCCCCTCCCTGATCCGCAGTCATCACTCTCTCATTTGTGCATGGAGAGGCACCATCACAGGTAAATGCTCCCACCCGAGTCTTTGTCTTGGGAACTTCTTTTGGAGAAGATATTGACAAACCCATAACAAGTATGAAAAGCCAGGGAAAGGAGGCCACCCTCCTGCCGTGTTCCCCACCTGCCTCCTCAGCCAATGATCCTTCAGGGTCCCTTTCATCTCCAAGAAGTCTCCCATGCTACCTTGGGCCCTCCCCACTTTGTCCACCAAATGCCAAGCTTGGATAAAACTGTCCTTCCCAATGCTGGGTTCTTATACCCTGCGGCAGCCTGGTAACTGGCACAGAGCAAGCAATTTCCAACCTCTGTGCCAGTTCCCTGTGTCCTTTGTTTATCCAAACTGGCTGGAATTACCGCCTAGAAGCCGTGAAGGGAGGATAGACATTGCAAATAACCTCGGCCATCACCAGTTCATGAGCTAGGCAGACCGAGCCAGCAGCACGAGACAGGGTTAACTTCCAGACGTGCACATTTAATTGCAGACAGTCTGTGAACAAGAGTGGAGACTGTACAGGAGAAAAAACCGTCCCACACAGCAAAACGCCCAGGAACGGCACACCAACCGCCCCAGGTCAACTCTTGCACAACGAGTTTCTGAAACCTGTTCTCCCAGAGTTGCTGAAATGTTTGTTTGTTCAAGGGGCATTTCTCTAAATTCCAAAGGTCAGTTCCACTGATGCATGTCGGTGCCACCTCTGCCCTGATATGTGTGCTTCTGATTCCAGTCCTCTCAGCTCTCCCCCAGGAGAAGGGTGGCTCCATGCTTAGTGTCCCTGGGCATGACTTAACTCTTTTCCCCTTTCTCTATGACCTTAGCCCGACCCCCAGAATCCTTTCCCACCACCCCATCAGGAAGAACTCACAGGTGCTAAAAAGCAAATATGTTTCACAGGCAGTACGTTGGATCAAACTCTGGACATCTGAGTAACTTTCTCTTATTTATCTTCATATCCGTTTCCTAAGTAGAGGGTCTGGCACTTAGGAGATGCTCATTAAATTCGCATTGAGTCTGTGGATGCACACAGGAATGGATTAATGAATGTATGCCTAATTCTTTCAGTTTGAAGGATTGAGGCTAATGCGATGCATATCTTTCCTGAATAATTAGCTTTGTGCATAGTGGATGCTCTATAAATGTGAATTAATGGATCAATAATGTGCCTAGAAAAGAATAAATCTCTACGGAAACCAGAGGATCTGCCTCCCACCTTGCTGTTGGTAGATTTTATGCTGTAATCCCTGAGTGAGTGTAGTCTCGTAGAAGTGATTTTTGTGGCAGTTTGCACTCCTGAGGCTGGTAAGACATCATTTGAATTGTGCTTTTGCTTTTGGCATATGCCCTTTTCCCATATTCTGTTTTATATTAGTCTTTTGAGGCATCTAGGAAGAATTAGGTAGTGGGGGAGAAGATCAGGGTTATAATTAGGTTCCAGACAAATTCCATAATTGAGTAAGAGTTTGTCTGTGATCTTAAGTGTAGGCAAATAGTCCCCATGGGCAAGTACCAGCTCTGTTATCTATAGTACACTGTGGGCATGCAATACATTTTATAAGACCATAATAGAGTAATAGGGGCAATCAGTCATTGTTATCTTTATCCATTTAAAGCTGTCTAAAAGCGCTATATCAAATAAAGCTTATTTTTTCACTTTAGAATCATATTGTAGAACTGAGACAAATTTTCCTACTCTCATATAGCACTGACTATTTCCAGAAAGTTGTATAGCTTGAGTCAACATCTCTTATGTAATAATAATAATAATATAATAATAGTGGGGATAGGTACCATCTTTGAGCATTTTCTATATGTTAGTGTGCATACATGAATGCATGCTCCATCATGTCAGACTCTTTGTCATCCAGCAGTCTATAGCCTTCCAGGCTTCTCTGTCCATGGGATTTCCCAGGCAAGAATATTGGAGTGGGTTGCCATTTCCTACTCCAGTGGATCTTCCTGACCCAGGGATCAAACCCATGTCTCCTGCATTGGCAGACAGATTCTTTACCACTGAGCTACCTGGGAAGCCTTCTAAGTCTTAGACTCTGTACTAAATGCTTTATATGCATAATCTTATTTATTCCTTGAATTAAGTTTTTGAAGCATTTGTTATTTTCAGTTTATGTTCAAAGAATGGGAATTTAGAGAGGTAAGTAATTTGATCAGTGTCTTATAGATGGTAAATAAGAGTCTGTTTGATTCACATTCTTTGCTCTTAATTACTTTACTAGCATGCATGAAGGAATACTCTACAGAAGGCTGAAATTAGGACCCTCATTTAAAAAACTGAGACTTGGACTAATAGCAGCTATCTTAAGATGCTATGCTGCAATATAAGTTGTCTCATGTAAAATTTAGGCTGTGTACCTAATAAGTTAGGTACGCTAGCCCCTTTATACAGGTGAGAAAATCGGAGCTCCTAAAGGTCATGTGATTTGCTATAAACAATCAGCAACTAGGTGGTAGAACTCTGACCAACACCCACTCTGTCTGCGCTTGCAGCCAGCTGCACAACATGCTGCTAACACTCTACTGCAGCTAATAAGGTGGAAACTCCCAGGGCTAATACAAGTCTACCATTACCTTGTCTGCAAGGCATCTGTTTCCCCCTTCTTATCAGCATCTTGACTTGGCATTATTTGGGAGCAGGGGTTTGGGAGGGATTACCTCTTGTGTCTGGAGTTGGGACAGTGAACCCCATGGTTCTACCTTTTACTAAAGAAACTACAGGGATCAGATTTTACCTTCAGTTGACTCATGTTGACAAAATGCAGACCAACCATCTAACTTGACAGAGTACATTTATTTTTTCCAGGAACTTGAATCTTTTTTATAATTTTTTTTTAATTGGAGGATAATTGCTTTACAATATTGTGTTGGTTTTTTCCATACAACAGCATGAATCCACCATAAGTATTCATGTGTCCCCTCCCTCCTGAGCCTACTTCCTACCCGCCACCCCATCCCATCTCACTTCTCTAGGTTGTCATTTGAATGCTGATGATCTGAGGCAGGTGGTGGAGATATGATTAGAATTTGTTAATCTCAGTCTCTTCCATCAGGTTCTCTTGCTATGAGATTATACTTGTAATTCCCACATCACTCTAACCTCACTCAGGCATAGTCCTGAAGTGTAATGAAGAAAGAAACTTCTTTCATGAGCCAAATTCTAAAGAGTGCATTTCACCACCTTTGCATAGGAGAGATGGTCAGAGACAAGACCTTCCCTTCATCCTGGGCAGCGGCAGATAGTCAGCTTAGATCTTAGAAGGATCTTAGAAGAATCCTGATGAAGGAATTGATGACAAGAATGTTTAGAGAAGTATGTGGATGGATCCTGATGAATGGGTCCTCATATATACATATTTAGGATAAGTTTCAGCTTACTACAACAGAAAATCTTACAGAACAGTAACTAAACAGGATGCAAAGTCATTTTTCGGTTTGCTTTGTTTTCTGTTCACATGTAAAGAAGTTGTATCTGTGTATGCAGGACTGATAGAACTACTCCATGGCCGTCCTGGTTACTTCCTGGTCCAAGATGTCTGCTGGAACTCCACCTATCATGTCAGAAAGGGAGAAGACAGGAAGACAGAAGCAAAAAAATGGAGCACCTCTCAGCTAAGTCAGAAATCTTCCTGAACGTTCCATATGGTACTTCCATTTACAACTCTTTGGCCAGAATTTAGTTACATGGCTACGATTAGATACAATGCCAGCTAGAAAGTAGAGCTTTATTTTTTTTAGGTAGATGATTTGATACTCTAAATAAACTCAACCTTCTATTTCATATGCAATATCACCAGCAGTTCAAAAGGGAATCTTAATAATCAGGTGGACAAACATGCTTACAGAAAAACATCTATTTCTGCTTTATTGACTATGCCAAAGTCTTTGACTGTGTGGATTACAATAAACTGTGGAGAATTCTGAAAGAGATGGGAATACCAGACCACCTGACCTGCCTCTTGAGAAACCTATATGCAGGTCAGGAAGCAACAGTTAGAACTAGACGTGGAACAACAGACTGGTTCCAAATAGGAAAAGGAGTACGTCAAGGCTGTATATTGTCACCCTGTTTATTTAACTTCTATGCAGAGTACATCATGAGAAACG
>NW_011494808.1:704544-731486 GCF_000754665.1 Bison bison bison | reverse complement strand
GAAAAGACTCTGATGCTGGAAGGAATTGGGGGCAGGAGGAAAAGGGGATGACAGAGGATGAGATGGCTGGATGGCATCACCAACTCAATGGACATGAGTTTGGGTGAACTCTGGGAGTTGGTGATGGACAGGGAGGCCTGGTGTGCTGCAATTCATGGGGTTGCAAAGAGTCGGACACAACTGAGTGACTGAACTGAACTGAAGCCAGGTTGTGTTAAATTTGACTTGTGTTCTTTTTGCTGAATACAGTGATACATTTTACACACACCCCCTCACTACCAAATCCCATCAAGTGCCGCCCGTCTTCATCTGTTGTGAAAATCAGAGTCATCCTTACATTTGGTAAGGAGACACTACACTTTTTCCCCCCACTAATTTTATAGCACTTGCTGAACATATTAATACATGGTTGCCCGGGGCAGAAAGTCACCAAGCCAGGTAAGCACCAGGAGTTTAGTTGGGAATATTAATTTCTTTCATGTAGAGTAGCTTGGGAAAAGGGCTTTCCATAATTATTCAAAATCAGGATCTACAAACTGCATGTTTTGACTCAAAGTGGTTTTTCATGGACTTTCTTTGAAATAGTCCAGTGTTCCTCCTTCAGCCTGAGTCAACTGTTGAAAATGCAGGTGTTTCTCCCTGGCTTTTCTGCGGTCGCCTGTTTGACTCTGGCTCCCAAGAGGACAGAGTAACACAGTATAAAACATGGCCCATTAGTAGTGGGGATTGTACGTGGAGCAGATTTCCTTAGAAGGGAATGTGAACTGAACAGGAAATGACCAACATTGTGAGTGTGGCTTTGCCCAGAGGAGCCTGGGAAAGCTTCCAAATCCGCTGACCTGTCTCACTTCTTGATATCGCATCGGCACTCCTTTCCAGTGTAACACATCTTGGGTTTCAGAATGCAGACATCTGGCTAAAGTACTAATATGGACATGCTCCTTCCATTAGGGTATTTTCTTTTCAAGGGTTACCTGATACTCTGAATGGGGATTCAATCCCATCTGTCTATACATAGATATGATCTGTGTGCTTTCAAGACAAGTAAGAAAAGCAAAGACAATTAAGATGAGACAGAATGTGGATACACTGGTGGGCTTAAATGGGCTGAGGTCACAGGAACGAGTGAGACTGTAAAACTTACTTATGAAGCAAAATCAAAGCCAAGGGCATGGTCAGCAGGAGAATCCTGCTTACCTCAAGTTCAGTTCAGTTCAGTCACTCAGTTGTGTGTGACTCTTTGTGACCCCATGGACTGCAGCACACCAGGCTTTCCTGTCCATCACCAACTCCAGGAGCTTGTTCAAACTCATGTCCATGGAGTCAGTGATGCCACTCAACTCATCCTCTATCGTTCCCTTCTCGGCTTGCCTTCAATTTTTCCCAGCATCAGGGTCTTTTCTAATGAGTCAGTTCTTTGCATCAGGTGGCCAAAGTAATAGAATCAAAGCTACAGCATCAGCCCTTCCAGTGAATATTCAGGACTGATTTCCTTTAGGATGGACTGGTTGGATCTCCTTGCAGTCCAAGGGACTCTCAAGAGCCTTCTCTAACACCACATTTCAAAACCATCAGTTACTCAGTGTTCAACTTTCTTTATGGTCCAACTCTCACATTCACACCTGACTACTGGAAAAACCATAGCTTTGACCAGATGGACCTTTGTTGGCAAAGCAATGTCTCTGATTTTTAATACACTGTCTAAGTTGGTCATAGCTTTTCTTCCAAGGAGCAAGTGTCTTTTAATTTCATGGCTGCAGTCACCATCTGCAGTGATTTTGGAGCCCCCCAAAAATAGAGTCTCTCACTTGTTTCCACTGTTTCTCCATCTATTTGCCATGAAGTGATGGGACCGGATGCCATGCTCTTAGTTTTCTAATGTTGAGTTTTAAGCCAGCTTTTTCACTCTCCTCTTTCACCTTCATCAACAGGCTCTTTAGTTCCTCTTCGCCTTCCGCCAGGGAGGGCATGAAATCTTATCTGGAAATCTGTGAGTGTGAAATTCTGTTGATAGCTTTGAGGTCACATCTAGCCAGGTTCACATTCCAGAACAGGTAACACAATGAGGACAAATGGTCATAGACAACAGTTCATTGTGTCTAGGCTCTTTTTAAAAAACATTTAATGTACTTTATTGGCTTAGGTAACAGGAAAGCCCAATGGCAGAGCTCGCCTCAGTGGCTCTGCCTTGGAAGGTGTTTTCTCAGCTGGTTCTCTTGCCCTGCCCTCTCTTTCACGCCCCATCTCTCCCACTCTCGACTCCGCTCCCTGTTTCTGTTGGTTTTGTCCTCAGATTAGACTCTTTACACAGTCATCCCTAGACAGACTTTCCCATGGATTTCTCTCGGCACCCAGATATCTGAAATAAGAGTCCATTGACCCGGCGGTCCCTTGTTTATCCCTATGGCGAGGGTAACAAAGCACTCTGTTCAAATGTGATGATGTCACCTACTCACCTTGTGAGCAGAAGAATTGGACCTGGACCCACTGCAATATCTGAAATGGAAAAAAAGCCATTCTCACCTTGACCCTAAAGGACTCAGACGACTGGAAGGTACTCTTACAGGTAAAATGAGCTAGGCATGTGAGGAATTAGGACTTGGGCATAAAAGCATTTGCATGCTTGAAGGATGGCATAAAAGTAAACAGAGATGCAGGAGGGTGGTGCAGACAAGAAGCATTTACTTCAGAGTTTTGTCAGAAAAGATGTGCCTGGGAGGAGACCACACATAGAACAATTTTAACATACAGATGCCACATTGGCATAGCGACATGGAAGGTCAAAGGAGGAAACATGGGAGCTTCTGAATTTCCATGTATCTACACCAGGCTGTCTATGCACTTAACAGTTGTCCCTGCTGCTGCTAAGTCACTTCAGTTGTGTCTGACTCTGTGCAACCCCGTAGACGGCAGCCCACCAGGCTCCCCCATCCCTGGGATTCTCCAGGCAAGAACACTGGATTGGGTTGCCATTTCCTTCTCCAATGCATGAAAGTGAAAAGTGAAAGTGAAGTCGCTCAGTCATGTCTGACTCTTAGCGACCCCATGGACTGCAGCCTACCAGGCTCCTCCGTCCATGGGATTTTCCAGGCAAAAGTACTGGTGTGGGGTGCCATCGGCTTCTAGGGAGTGCTTAAGTGGAGTAAAAGTCATGTAACTCAGGAAGAAATGGAAAATGGATGTGCTAAGCCAGTCTGGAATCCTCCTCAGCACTTGAATGAAAAAAATGGAAAATCTGGGCCCTGGAATAGCTTTTGGTGTTGGTGGTTTAGTTGCTAAGTTGTGTCAGATTCTTGCAAGCCCATGGACTGTAGCCTGCTAGGCTCCTCTGTCCATGGGATTATCCAGGCAAGAATATCTGAGTGGTTGGCCATTTCCTTATCTAGGGGATCTTCCCAACCCAGGAGTCAAACCTGAGTCTCCTTCATTGCAGGCAGATGCTCTACCAACTGAGCTATGAGGGAAGCCCCAATTCAGTTCAGTTCAGTTGCTCAGTCATGTCTGACTCTTTGAGACCCCCTGGACTGCAGCATGCCAGACCTCCCTGTCCATCACCAACTCAAACCTGGGTCTCCTGAATTGCAGACAGATGATTTACCAACTGAACTATGAGGGAAGCCCCAATAGCTTTTAGCTATATTTAAAACATGAGGAGAAATAGCATAGCAACAGGCCAGGGATATAGCTCATAGAGCAAGTCCTATTAAAATACTTAAGTATTCATAGACTGATGGATGTTTTGAAGCTTTTCATCTGGTAGCAGCACCATAGGCTAAAATATCATTTTATGCCTGAAACTCATGGTCTTTAGATACTAGGAAAAGGACAGAGTTAGTTCTTATGTTTTGAAAGGTGCCCCATAACACTTGCAGTTGATCCACACTCTTCAAGTGACTTTCTGGTAGGATCACAGTGCTTTGAAGACATGCCTTGAGACCACTGTATATGTATAGAGTATAGAGTGTATATAATCTAGTGCTTGACATATAAAATTTGCTCTAAAAATTATCATAAGATGGTTTAGAAGTGAATACTCTAAAGACAGGAATCTGAAGTATGTCCTTGGCTTGGAAGCATAAAATCCAGTGTCTACTGCTTTTATCCCATTCTGAAATCACTAAATGATTTTACTGGCTCTCGATGAAAGATTATATGCTGACTCTGATTGAGTCCCTTAGCTGTAAGCAGCACCCACATCAGACAGCTCTTTGACTGTGTTGCTGAGAATTCCATCTAGCTATCCTTCTGTGCTCAGGACAGGAAATCAGATGTTCTTTCCTCTTTGGACAAAAAAATCAAGGTATATAGCTTTTCAAAAACACTTTTGAAAAGTATTTCAAAACTAACTAATACATTAGGGTTTCAGAAATGAGCACTAAATGAAACCAAGCAGGACCCTGTGGGGCTTCTGGGCACGGAAGCCTTTCAAGCTGTTGCTAATCAGGGAAGGGAGGGGATGCAGAGACAAAGGAGGGGCCCAAGAAACAGCAGTGCAGCCTTGGGGCAGGGTCCTCGCTCCACCCAAGGGACACACAGAATGCTATCTTTGAGTGTTTTTTACAGAACTATCAAACCAGTCAATCCTAAAGGAAATTGGTCCTGAATATTCATTGAAAGGACTAATACTGAAGCTGAAGCTCCAATACTTTGGCCAGCTGATTTGAACTGACTCATTGAAAAAGCCTCTGATGCTGGGAAAGATTGAAGGCAGGAAGAGAAGGGGATGACAGAGGATGAGATGGTTGGATGGCATCACTGACTCAATGGACATGAGTTTGAGCAAGCTGGGAGTTAGTGATGGACAGGGAGGCCTGGCCTGCTGTGGTCCATGGGGTCACAAAGAGTTGAACAAAACTGAGCAACTGAATTGAACTTAAAGGGTGTCCCTGGTGGCTCAGATGGTAAAGAATCTGCCTGCCAAGAAGGAGACCTGGGTTCGATCCCTGGGTCCGGAAGATCCCCTGGAGGAGGGCATGGCAACCCACTCAAGTATTCTTGCCTGAGGAATCCTCTGGATGGAGGACCCTGGCAGCCACAGTCCGTGGGATGGCAAAGAGTTGGACATTACTGAAAATGAATGGAAGATGTTTCAGAGAGAAGGTCATAGTTTGTTAACCTCAAGGGATGCTTCAGGAGACCACCTGAGGCTGGATAAAAGGGCTATCAGCCTTGTGCACCCAGATCCCTATCAGCAACCTGTCCTTGAACCATTGCTATTATTATATATATTAGTGAAGTCGCTTAGTCGGGTCCTACTCTTTTGCGACCCCAGGACTGTAGCCCGCCAGACTCCTCTGTCCATGGGATTTTCCAGGCAAGGATACTGGAGTAGGTTGCCATTTCCATCTCCAGGGGATCTTCCTGACTCAGGGATAGAACTCTAGTCTCCTGCATTGCAGGCAGACTCTTTACCCTCTGAGCCACCACTGCTATGAATCTCATCACATCCTCCTGGGGTTGGAGGCACATGGTTTTGAGAGGCACCACCCCACCGTGTCCCCCTTTGCCTGGGAAAACATTAAAGCTGTTCTTTTCTGCTTCACCCAAAACTCTGTCTCCAAGATTCAATTTGGCACCGGTGTGCAGAGGCTGAGTCTTTGGCATTATAAAGAAGCCCCAAACCAGATCATCTTCTGCTTTCTCTACCCAGGGCAGCTCTGCTGAAAGCTGGGGAAGATATTTCAAAGCCACATCTGTGGAATTCCTCTGTCCTTGCTTCAATAAAGGGTGATTGATGAGGATCCCTGCCCCTGGGTACATCCCAGAGCTAGGAGGACAGACTGCAAATGTATTTTGTATTACTCCTTCTCTCACCATCGAGAAGTCCTGGAGGCGATTGTGAGGATGGGCATGATGGAGAAGATGCTATATGAACGGTAATCTTCAGTGAGAACAAAAAGGAACCTCTGCATCCATTTCCTGTTCTCTTTTCTCTCTGTGAGGGGACTTCTGGCGATTGGTGTCGCCATTGCTCCTAGCTTTGCTCTTGCCGTTGTTGCTGGCTTTTTAATGAAAGACTTCCAAAGTGACTGGTGCTGTTTATGGAACATGAATTATAGATGGAGTTGAGTGGCCTGACTCACTGGTGATTGACAGGTGGCTCACTGCAGGGGACTCACTCCCCAAAGCGCTTGGTGCAGAGTCATCAGTTAGGGCCATCATCTTTGTGTTTCTGCAACCAAAGCAGCAGACTCTCAGGGATGGACACTGGGACAGGAGAAAGCTACAGAAAGCTGAGGCTAAAGGACTGAGTCTGGTGACCACTTGGGAGGGAAGGAGTTAGACTGGTTTACAGCTCGCTCTTCCTTCAACCTCCCCCAACCCCCAGGCAACATACATCCAGTTTTTGAAATCACTTATCTTTCATGAAAGAACTATGAAAGAACTACTTCATGAAAGAACCATACAGAGACCATTGCATTTGGAGCCAAAAAACCTGGGTTGAGCTTCCGGTTCAATCAGAGCTTGAAAAGTGAAAATGTTAGTTGCTTAGTCATGTCCGAATCTTTGCAACCCCATCAATTGTAGCCTGCCAGGCTCCTCTGTCCATGTGATTCTCCAGGTAAGAATACTGGAGTAGACTGACATTTCCTTCTCCAGTGGATCTTCCCAACCCAGGGACTGCCTGGGTCTCCTGCACTGCAGGTGGGTTCTTTACTGTGAGCCACCAAGGTAGCTTGATTAACTCCTTTGAGTGGCCTTTTCTTTACTAGCCCAAACTGGGAAAACAGTAGCATTCACCTTACCAGTCTGTGGTCAAATCTCAGTGAAAGAATGTTTGTGAGGGCATATCAGGAATCACACCCGTGTTATCATCATTGTTGTACACCCTGAACACTTCTGACCTAAGCCCTCACAGTGTTAGTACAAATTCAAGTACGATTTGATGGGTTTGAACGTGTATTGAGAGAAAGACTCACAAAGTAATTTGCCCCAAGATACAGATTCTAGAATGATAAGTAGACTCCTGTTTCTGGGAAGGGCATTTTCCCCCTTAGACCAGATGTTCAGACTGTGTTTGCATCACTGGCTGCCTCGAGTGGGCTCCCTCTACCCCCTCTCTGAGCTTCTTCATTCATTCCTTCATTCATTCCAAGGATATGGACATGAGGGACACAGAGGTGAATTCATGGGGCTCATAGTGGAGTGGAGGGTATGGTCTCAGGTGGCCTTGGCTTGAAGCAGGGCTTGGGTTCTCAGCCAGAGATTGAGAATCCAGTCAATTTGGTGAGAACACCAAATCCTGGCCACTAGACCAGTGGTCAGTGACGAGCCCCAGCCCTTGGGCTTTGCAGAAAAGAATTTCCACAGAGACGGAAGGTAGTGAAGCAAGTAAAGCATTTATTAAGAGGAGAAAGAGTACAGTACCTGTGGATAGGCACATGGCAGACTCAGAGAGAGTCCCTGAGTCACACCCTTGCGGCAGTTTAAATCACTTACATGGGGTACATCTTCCAGGTTTCCTTTGGCAAATCATTTTGATTTGCCTGGTTCATAATCTGTATTTAGCATCTCTCAGGACCTTCCATGTATGTGTGTGTGTGTGCGCAAGCCTCTCTTAGACAAGATGGGTTCTACCACAAAGGCCTATGGGTAGGCTGGCATTAGTTAACATCACTCGCCTTTGACTGCTGTGGAACCTTTCTGTGCTTGTGTGGTCGGGGAGGTCTCCTGACTTCGAGCGTGTGAAATATGTGGTGGTTTGGGCAGGGCCCAGCCTCCTCCCCCAATTGTCCTGCTATTCTCTTCTTGGAGTTTCAATCACAGGGAATGAACCTCCAATCACTTCACCATGGGAGGTGGGTGGGGAGGAGGGGGGAATCGACCTCCTGCCTCAGAAGCAGCTGTAGAACAGAAAATTACAAGCAAATCCAGCATGAGGGCAAACCCAAGGTGTTAAGCAACACATAGGCTGGTTGAGCGAGGAGGCGGAGAAACAGGAGCTGGTAGCTGATTAAGTCTCTGGGGTTTGTAGGACCTTATCAGGAAGAGACAGGAGGGGAGGTATCCAGGGAGTGCCAGGCTCTCCCACTATGGGGGTGGAATGACTTGGTTAACTATCCTAAATTATGAGGAGTTCAGATAACGTGATTTAAAATAGCAATAACCATGCTGATGTGCTCTGATATTGTTTGGAAAGAGCAGACAGCCATGGTCCAGGGAGGGCTTATTCCATGGAGCTGGTGGTCATGGGGGTGGGCAATTTTGGGTAAGGAAAAAAAAATGGGTTTCTTGGGCACCTTTTGCTGGTGGTCATGGGGGTGGGCAATTTTGGGTAAGAAAAAAAAATGGGTTTCTCGGGCACCTTTTGCTGGTGGTCATGGGGGTGGGCAATTTTGGGTAAGAAAGAAAAATGGGTTTCTCGGGCACCTTTTGCTGTTGAAATAGGATTAATTGGTCTATTATTTCACACGCTCTTTTTGATAAATATCGCCTGTGTTTATTGCAAACAGGCAGGGGCTAGCCCAAATGGCAACAGCTTCGAATACGTGTTGATTGACGGCAGAAAGACAGTTAATTCCACATGTACTCAGCACTGACTCATCAACTGCACACTCATCAGAGGATCACTGAATGTTAGAAAAGAAAGAAACCTCACAGAGCCTCCAGCCCAGCTCACTCTCTTCAAGACTGAGGATTCTGAGTTTCAGTGAGGAGGTGTGAACGGTCTACAGTGGGCAGGCAGAGGAAAGGAACACAACCATCCCACCGTTTCGTTCTATATTTGTTTGCAGAAGAATCCAGATTTGTATGAAACATTTTTCCAGTGCTCTCTTTTCTCACGAACTTTTTAAAACATTTTATTTGATGTTGGAGTACAGTTAATATACAATGGTGCATTTGCTTCAAGTGTACTTCCTGGAGGCTCAGTTGATAAAAAATCCACCTGCAATGCAGGAGACCTGGGTTCGATCCCTGGGTTGGAAAGATCCCCTAGAGAAGGGAACTGGCTACCCACTCCGGTATCCTGGCCTGGAGAATTCCATGGACCGTGTAGTCCATGGGGCCACAAAGAGTCGAATGTGACTTTCACCTTTTTTCAAGTGTACAGCAAAGTGATTCAATTAGACATGTGAAAGTAAAAGTCACTCAGTTGTGTCTGACTCTTTTTGATGTGATTTCTATGTGATGTTAGCATCACTTAGAAATATGCAAAACCACACAATGTAGCAAATCAACTATATTTCAATAAAAATTAAAAAGAAAAACAAAAAGAAACACACCAAACTAGTTTCAAGTCCCAGAAACAGTCTCCCCTCAGATAAAATCCTGGTTAGTTAGCAGCCTGTTTGGAATTTTGCCATCTGTCTCCTTTCCTGTGTCTTTTGGCCCAAACCATCCTGAATTTTTTAGTATGTCCTTCGTTTAACAGTAGTAATGTTGCTGTTTTTTCTCCTGAAACCTGAATTTGTGTTCTATTTCAGTTGAAACTTACTGATCCAAGAGAATGATCAAAAAGAGCATTTCCCTTTGTAATAAAGACAAACAATTTTATGCAAGTTTTTGGAGAGGGATGGGTAGGCAGGCCTTCAAAACAGCCTCAGACTTTTTTTGCTTCATATTCAGATGATAATAAAGAGCTTAAGTTTTCCCCTCCAGAAAGCAAAGCTCTTTTTCATTGAATGTGAGGTGAATTATAGGTTATGTCTCACGGTATCCTTGCTAACAAGAGAAAGAAGAAAATGCCATGAACCAGTGGTCTCAAACTTTAGCTTGTAATGCCATCACCTGGGAACTTGTTAGAAAAGCAAATGTTCAGGTCCACCCTGAAATCTACAAGTCAGAAATTCTGGGAGTCCTCCAATCTGTGTTTTATCAAATAATTCCGATATAAGCCTGAAGTTTGACATATAGGTTGCTGGAAACTTAAAGAATGCAACCCACTTAAGAATTTACTACTGACTATGAGAACAGGTCGAATTTCTTCCAGTCTGAGAGCTGCTATTTTGATCGAGGCAGGACTGTTTCCGGATCACTGTGGCTGCAAGTTGAAGATAACATATTGTTTAGAGCAGACTGCCCTGCACAAGCTGAGGAGTAAGTTGCCCGTGTGATGTGATCTTATACTCTGCTCCCATCAGCCTCTGCTCCCCGCATTTGCCTCTCCCCTGCCTGAAATTTCACTAATAATGCTTAATAACTATACTGAAGGACTTAATCCTATTATACCTCAAATTCCGTAGGCAGGTTAATACTTTCATCCTTTATCAGTCTCTTATACAGTGGACTGAGTTTTGGATTCCTTCTGGAGGAAAAGTTTTGAGAACCATGAAAGGCACAGAGAAAATTAGACTATTTAAGGAAGGTACAATAAAAATTTGTTTTCTTGTCTACCTCAAAATGCATACATGGCCTTCTTCTTCTTCTTCTTCTTTTTTTTTTTTTTTTAACAGAACTCTATTTTTTGTTAGGGGCTTCCCTGGTGGCTCAGAGGATAAAGCATCTGCCTTCGATGTGGGAGACCCGAGTTTAATTCCTGGGTTGGGAAGATCCTCTGGAGAAGGAAATGGCAACCCACTCCAGTACCCTTGCCAGGAAAATCCCATGGACGGTGAAGCCTGGTAGGCAACAGTCCATGGTGTCGCAAAGGGTCAGACACTGCTGAGAGACTTTACTTTCACTTTCACTTTCATGGCTATTCTGCCTCCATTGTAGCTAAGAAGCCTATGTGATTAAGATATAGTCAGTAGAAAGTAAAAGATATGCAGAAAAATTTTTGGAAGCCTTTTAAAATAAAAACAAAATTGTCTGTATTTCCCCTTATCTTCCCATCACCTGGAAGGCAGATATAAAGGCTGGCACTCCAGCAGCCATATTAAGTCATGAGGTAGAAGACTCTTACTGAGATGCCAGGGCAGAGAGAGAACAACTTGAGTCATTAGTGACTGATGGGAACCACCTTTCTATTCCCAGATATTTTAAAACATGAGAGATAAACAAGCATCTTTCCTTGGCATTTTCTTTTTTTATTATACAAAATGCAACATTCTCCTGATAGAAGAGATGGCACCAAGACAGGGATGGACAGCACAGAAAGGGGAGATTAGAAGTGTGGAAGCTGGACCTCCCTACTTTACAGCTTAACTAATCCTGTGAAGCAACAGGATAATACATTCTTTCTTCCAGTTATCCTGCTTCCCGACACACCTATGAGTCCTTAGTGAGTCTTTAGTTCCAGTTTTTTTTTTTTTTTTCTTCTGAAATCTATAGTATCTCCATTTCCCTCAAAGAGTGTTGTAAGGTTTCACAACAACAATGACATGATTTTAGTTACATATTTTAGAACTGGTCATTTTATAGTGTTTAGAATCTAGAATTGGAGACAGTCTTTTATAGTGAACAAGACAGTAATCAAGCAATGTCAGAAAAATATTTCTCTAAGAAGATGACCATGTAATATTATAGAAATTTCTCAGTTTTCCCCATGGCCTTCCTCTGGGGTTCTTAGAGTATAAATTCCCTTCTAGGTGAAGCCTGAAAGGACAGAAATGAGCCGGACTCTTCTTGACTCTATGCCTTAGGTTCAGGAATGCATGATTGAAATTTTATACACTACTATGTGTAAAATAGATAACTAATGAGAATCTACACTATAGCACAGGGGACTCTACTCAGTGCTCTGTGGTGACCGAAATGGGAAGGAGATCCCAAAGAGAGAGCATATATATATATATATACACACACACACACACACACATATTCACTTTGCTGCACATCAGAACCTAACACAACATTGTAAAGCAACTATACTCCAATAAAATTTTTTTTAAAAAGGAATTTCCGTCTACACTGTTCAATTGTGTGTCTACCAGTCTCTGGAAATTATTGATAGCAACAATCACAGCAGTAAATAGTTTCATAGTGTTTGATCTTTGTAGTTACTGGTCTAAATGATGTATATATATATACATTAATATTAGCTCACATAATCATCATACCCTGTAAGGTAAGCATCATTATTAGTCTGAAAATGACCCACAAAAATGTCACAAGTGTATTGACTAGAAGAGCTGGGATTTGTACCCAGACCAGTGACATAGAAAGGAGGATGCTATGAGTACATTTCTGGGCGCTTCATGCTCTGTGTTGAGAGTGCTAATCCCTAATTTGTGTAATAGTGGCTACAGGGCAGTTTTGCAATGTAGAGTCTACATTTATTGTTTCATTCGTTTCGTATCAGGGTTTTTTAATTTTCTGTTTTAATTTCTGTATCGGAAATTAATGGACTAGGGAGATGATAAATAAGGATGCTTTGCGTTTGTTTTCTTTTTAGGCTTGTTTTGTATTTTAGAAGAAGGTTGAAAGTGGTGATGATGAGCAGATGGGTGAGCTGTCACATTGCCTGTTCTTTCTCATGCCTCCGTTCACCAGAACGCTCCCCTTCCAACTATGAATATGACTTCAGGGGTTGCCCTGGTAGGACATCTTTATGTGGACCATCTGTTTGCAAGTATGGACTCCACCACTAACCTCTTCCCATGGCAGGAGTTCCACAGGAGTCACTTACGGGTGAGGATGCAGCGGCTCTGAATGGAGGTGCCTGGGGGGATGAGGACAGAACTATTTACCGGTGATGACATCTGTCTTTCCTTCTAGGTGAAGCCCCAACTAATGTCTTTCTAAGCCCAAGGCAGTGCTTGGCCTTTCCTGTTTGTAGTATTTATGTGCTCTTTCTTTTCGATCTTAAGTTCTGTTACCAATCTTCCTTTCACAGTTTGCCAGCATTTAAGCTTCCCTGACAGTAAAGATTCCCAGATAACACTGGTCACTGAGGCAGGAGGAAGATTTCCTCTCCAACTTTTAAAACAACAGGGATCAGTGTGTTTCTTTTTAATAAGGAAAGCTCTAAAAAAGAGGAATACAAGTTATCCACAGCTCTACCACCAAAAATATCCTTGTTAACATTTACAAATAAAATAGGATTCGCTTTTAGACACAGACAGATCTATCAGGATGGATAACTGTGATTCTGTCTGGAGGAAGAGTGATAACCTCTTCCTGGGTGATAACCTCCCAACATTCCTCTGTCCTACCACAAAGAAAGAGATAATTCTATTTCTTTTATTCATCAGAATACTTTTATTAATACTCTGTCATTTATGTAGAAAAATTCGACATTTCTCCCAAGGAAGTAATCAGTAATTCCCCAGCAGTCCAGTGGTCAGGGCTCTGCACTTTAAATTAAAATTTTAGAAAATGAGCAGGAATCACACCACTACAGAGATAATTCTGGAAAACAGAACATTTGACCCTGGAGATGATTGGGAAGCTACATCTTGCTTAGGCGGGTGCTATCTTGCAGGTCACTGTTGTCCTCTAGTGGTCACAGCGCAGACTTGCAAGCAAAGGTAAAATGCAAAAGTGTTCCGCAATACAACTTTTCTTTTTATAATGTGCTATTTAATGTTTTGTGTATCATGAAAACTCATGAATCTGCTCAAATTATGACCCCTACTCTGAAGAAAAAAGATATGCCTTCTTATGCAAATTCTGAAAATAATTTTAGGAGATTCACTGATGCCCAGCCACTCAATCATGAACTCTTAAGTTATAGCCTCATGATATTCTTGACAGGGATAATGAAAAAAAAAAAAAAATTACATGTGAAGAAATAAAGAAAACAGAAAAAAAAAGCCAGCAAACACACACACACACACACACAACAACTTCAGGTCTGAAGCAATCCCTACCCCTGATTCTGCCAGGGCCTTTCCTTGTAAATGAACATCCACTTGCCATGTCTGCTGCTGCTGCTGCTGCTAAGTCGCTTCAGTCGTGTCTGACTCTGTGCAACCCATAGACGGCAGCCCACCAGGCTTCCCATCCCTGGGATTCTCCAGGCAAGAACACTGGAGTGGGTTGCCATTTCCTTCTCCAATGCATGAAAGTGAAAAGTGAAAGTGAAGTTGCTTAGTCGTGTCTGACTCTTGCCATGTCTACACATATTTAAAAGCAATAAATCAAGAGAGCAAATTATTAAATATAAAGGTGTTCCATCATCACACTTAGGAAAAAAAAACTTGTGTAATAACCTGGAAGCCCACCTTCAGGTTAAACTTCCCAGACCCCTGAGAATCCTATATGAAAGCTAGAGGCCTGGAGACAGTGGGATTCAGGCATAGCTCTCAATTCCCAGGTCTGCTCTGTTGCACACCTCCGGGGACCATGCCCTCCTGCCCACAACACCCCAGTCTCCTGGCAGAGCACCAGTCGCGTCCCAGCTCTGCAACAAGGAGACCCTGCTCCCCACACACTTGCTGTGGGCCCAGGGAATGAACAGCACAGGCTCCAGCAGGAGCAACTCCAGGAGAGAGGGCTGTGCAGGTTTCAGAAGCCAGCTTGGGACCATTTATGCAAGGATTCTGGGCCCCGAGTACCCAGAGCAAGATCTAGAAGGTGGTGGTGGTGGTGGTGGTGGTGGTGGTGGTGGTGGTGTGAGCTCTTGCGGGGTTAGTTAGGGTGGCCCGACTGGGTTGCTGCATTCTGTCCTGCTCTCAGCAAAGGGCAAGTTCCATGTCTTGGGAAACCCTTCGTTAGGACATAAAAGATCTCACTTTTCAATCTTGTGTTCATAGATTACTGGAAAAGTGCAAAATCCTCATGACAGACCCCCAAACAGGAGCTGAAGGTAATAGTGTTTTCAGTGTCAAATGGATGTGATACAGGATTTCCCGACTGGTCCGCTTGTTAAGACTCTGCCTTCCAGTGCAAATGGGCGTGGGTTGGATCCCTGACTGCGGTACTAAGATTACATATACCTCGGGGTGTGGCCACCCTTTTTTAAAAAAATAGGTCTAATGTAGATTACCTCTCTTCCATAGTCACGGCCACTGGTCCCCGATGTTGGCAATCGTGGTTTGTGGTCCCCCACTGATGCTCACCCCAGAGACTGCCTTTCACTCCCAAGTTCACAATCTCTCCAACCTTACCTGTGGGTTGACTATGGTGCTTTCTTTGTATGGAGACAGTGCAAGTTTGATTTTTCACTTTGTGACGATTGCGATCATGTCCGACCCCTTTTGAAAAGTTCAGAAAATTAAATTGAAGACAAGAACACAGTGTTGGTTTGCTTAGTCCTGTTCTTAACCACTACTGATGCCAGGGCTAACTAGTCAATTGTTTTATTTAAATAAAATAAATAAAAGCATTTGTGTAACAGAAAAGTAAAGCCGAATATAAAAATATAATGTCAAGTACAGATTTATGTTTTAATATTTCAATGATAAATTAACAACACTATGTGGATAATTATTGTTTATTTTCATTATTAGTTTTATCACTGCTGTTATTTGTCTGATGAAACACCATAAATCAAACACCATAAATTACAGCAGGGAATGGAATCTAGCTTTCTGAATGACTGCCAATGGCTGGAAGTTAGTTTGAATTTGGCCCCTTGGGAAACAGGAGATAACAGAGAGCCAGGCAGAAAAATGTATCCTCCTCTCTCTAGTTCATGGAGAGAGGGCTGTGCAGGTTTCAGAGGCCATCTTGGGGCCTTTTATGCAAGAATTCTGGGCTCCAAGTACCCAGAGCATGATCTAGAAGGTGGCTGTAAGGTAAATGGTTTGGGTTCTTGGGGTGCAACTAGGGTGACCCGAATGGGTTGCCCATTTGGTTCTCTAGATATTTGGTTACCCTGAAGGCCAACCATGCTTGTTCCAGTTCTCCTTTCCTTGTGAGGTGGGAGGTGGCCTGTGAAAGGTCAAAGTGAAGTCTCACGTTATACTGAAAATGCTTCCCCAAAAGACGCAGCCCAATCTCCGACTGATACCTTTAGGAAGGAGAAGAAGAAGAAAAAAAAAACCTAGTTATAGACAATGAAAGGAAAATACATAATCGAGTTTGGTTTGGAATCTGTATACAGCTATAGAACCATGTGAACCAACAGATTTGTGAGTTTACAAAGGAAATGACTTTGCAAAAAAAAAATCATTTATTTTTGACAATGCTCGTATTCAAGAACTCAGTTTTTTAATGTTGCTGGCAAACAGATGCTAAACTGCAAAAATTAACTAGCAATGGCATTTCAGAAAGCGATGATATCCGACTTCTTTATTAAGTTTACTGTTAAGTGAACAAAGAAAGAGAAAAACATTTCTTCCATTAGCAAAGCAAATAGAACATCTGCGCACAAGAAAATGAAACACACGATTTGGTGGGTGCAGTCCAGTGTCATGGAAGGAACAACTGGTTTGTAGGTACAGAAAGTTTTCTGTCCCAAATCTTAAACTGGATAAGATCTCCCAGGTTTTAAGCATGCTTTTGTTGTGGTGGTTTTCATTTTGACTTTAACCCCGGTTTGGAAACTACAGAAAGTGAATTAGAGACTCATAGTGAGAAAGGGGAACCCCGTCTCTGAGCTCCGTTGTGCTTGATGTCCTATAAACTGAGAGGTCTTTGTGTTCAGGTTTGACCTGAAGGCAGCTTGGGAATCCTGATGGTGTGAGGCTTGCAAGCCTACAGAGAGAGCCTGACACGTTAGCTCTGCCATCTCCAGGTTTTTCCTTTGTACTTTTTGGTTGTCTTCTTTTAAAATCATCCAAACTTTCAAGTCCTACCCAACTTTCAGGGCACCGTTGCAGCTCTTTCTTCTGTAGAAGGTGAAGAAAACTAAGTCTTGCCCTGGATAAATGCATCATTTTGAATAAAACAGTGACTAATCCCTCATGCCCCAATTGTGCTTAGTTGCTCAGTCCTGGCCAACTCTTCGCCACCCCATGGACCGTATAGCCTGCCAGGCTTCTCTGTCCATGGGGATTCTCTAGGCAAGAATACCAGCGTGGGTAGCTTTTCCCTTTACCAGGGGATCTTCCCAACCCAGGGATCAAACCCAGGTCTCCCGCATTGCAGGCGGTTTCTTAACTGTCTGGGCCAGCAGGGAAGCCCTAAGGCCTTGTCTAAACAAAGACACTCATTTTTCAAAAATAAAAAATAAAACTGTCATGACAAAAATAAATAACGAACTCCCCCGCCCCACCCCCCGGAGACAAAACTTCCTATAGTCTGAAAGCCTGAATCTTTAAATTCTTGGAAAAATTACTAAACTCATCCTAGCTGGACAAGAGCAGAGGATAGAAAGGACTCCGTGCTTCCTTGTCACCAACAGTGGTGGGTGGTGGGGGCCCCCAAGGAGAAGGTGAATCTACAGGGTTTCGGACTTAACACCTTGTTCCTCCTTCTCAGGTAGGAACAAGGAAGAACTTCTTCCTTGGTAAAGAAACTGATACAGGAAGGAAGACTTGTCCTACATTCTCAGCCTCAGAGCAGTGGGATTTTATCGCTATTAAGAGAGACAGTGGTTCCTTTGCACATGGATCCCCAGCATAATGAACTTTCAGATGTGAACGAGGTCAGCTTTTTCTGGGTGGGCCTCCTTGATTTTCCTGGTGGCATCTGCCCCTTCACTACTTCACCCCTTCCCTGCCTCTCTTAGAGGATGGCTCAACTTTGTGACATTTTTTTTACCTCCTCTCCATCATTACAGAGGAAGATTCTTCCGCTAGTGAAGAGCATGGGGAGAGTATGTGTTAGACTCCATAATTTCTCAAAGAAGTTTGGGATGACTAATTTAATTGATCCCTTTGGCCAGATGCCCAGATATTTGGTCAAACACTACTTTATGGATGTTTCTGTGAGGGTGTTGGGGATGAAATGAACACTTAGGTCTGTGGACTTGGAGTAAAACGGATTGCCCAACCCTAGGTGAGGCGGGTGTGTGCTAACTTGCCTCTTTGTGACCCCATGCCCTGTAACACACCAGGCTCCTCTGTCCATGGGATTCTCCAGGCAAGAATACTGGAGTGAGTTGCCACGCCCTCCTCCAGGGGATCTTTCCAACTCAGGAACTGAGCCTGTGTCTTTCACATCTCCTGCATTGGCAGGCAGGTTCTTTGCCACTAGTGCCACCTGGGAAGCCCCACCTTAGGTGGGTGGGTCTCATCTAATCAGGTGAAGGCCTGAATAGAACCAAAAGGCTCATCCTCCCCGAGAAGGAAAGAACTCTCCAGCACACAGCTTTCAGACTTGAACCACAGCATTGGCTCTCCCTGGGTCTTCCTCTTGGGATAGGTATGGATGTAGATGTAGGTATAGACATAAGTATAGACATATACAGATACAGAGAGAGTGTCTGAGCCTACATGTCAAGCCTATACTTCTACTTTTTCTTCAAGCTTGTGCTAACATCCTCATAGCATCATCATCACATCATTTCAATCATACAATAAGTCATTTTCCCCCACTAATGTGGACACCCTTTATCTCTAGAATTCTTGGGGGGAAATGTGTTCTTTTTTGTTATGGAAGCTTTGTTTTCCCTACTCTGCCATAAAGCTGAAAATGGAACTCACTTGGCCATAGACATCAAACCTTGAACATGAATTAGGAGTTGGTTCCTTGGCAAAGAAACTCTTTGGTTTGCACTGATTTCATCCTTGTATAATGAAAACAAACAAAACATTCTGAAAGCTTTGAGGGTCACACTTTGTTCACTTCCCTTCCCGCTTCCTTCAGTCTACCTGGTTTTCTAGTTATTCAACATTTATTGAAAACCTGCTCAGAATCAAGCCCTGTGGTCTCTTTGTGTGGGCTTGGATCTGTGGAAAGGATTCCAGGGAAGACGAGTCTTTGTGAATCTGGTCACTCTCAGGGCAAAAACATTTTTTCATTGATATAAGCCTAGATTCAAAACCTAGACTGAACTGGTATTCTTTTTTAAGTTCTCAAAGCCCTTCATTTCTCCCCACTCAGGCCTACTTATTTCAAGAAAATTCCAGGTTCTGTCTCACTTTCCTTGCCTGTTTTGAGGCCATGTTACCTGTTTCCTTTACCAAGTGCAGGACAGAGACAGGTCCAACTTTCCTTCTAGGAAGCCAGAGCTTCCTGAGAACTAGACACGGCTCCCCCTAGTTCAAGGTCACATAATAAAATACCATAACCAACAGTTTTTCACTCACTCTCTAGTTCAGCTCCCTTCAAGTAAGTGAACTATGGCTCTGAAAGATTAAATAATTTATTTGCCTGTCGTGAAATGTAACAAAACTGGAATACGGACCCAGGTTTTTTCCTCTCTTTAAGTCCACGCTTTGGTCACTTTCTACTTCCTAGGATCCCTAAATGATAAATGGTCATTTTTATTGCCAAGCAGACTCTGAATCCAAGAAGCTGGAGGAATACCGTGTTCTCTCTTGCACTGGTGTCTGCACGATGCTCTGAGCCTCACCCCGCAACCACGCAAACTTTCATTCATGACAAGAACTATAACGTTTGTGACTTATAACCACCCTGAGACCAATCTTGATTATGAAAGATCATCTCGACTGTGTAAGAAACAGGAATTGAGACTATTTACAACAGCTAGGATATGGAAGCAACTTAGATGTCCCTCAGCAGATGAATGGATAAGGAAGTTGTGGTGCTTATACACAGCGGACTATTACTCAGCTATAAAGAGAAATGCCTTTGAGTCAGTTCTAATGAGGTGGATGAAACTAAAGCCTATTATACAGAAGGAAGTAAGTGAGAAAGAAAGACAAATATCGTATGTTAATGCATATATATGAAATCTAGAAAGATGGTACCAATGATCCTATATGCAGGGCAGCAAAGGAGACACGGACTTAAAGAACAGACTTTTGGACTCAGTGGGAGAAGGAGAGGGTGGGATGATTTGAGTGAAAAGCACTGAAATGTATAATTGCCATATGTAAAATAGATAGCCAGTGGGAGTTTGATGTGTGATGCAGGGAACCCAAGGCCAGTGCTCTGTGACAACCTAGAGGGATGTGGTGGGGAGGGGGGTGGAGGGGGCTTCAGGAGTGGGGGACACATGTCTGCCTATGGCTGATTCATGTTGGTGTATGGCAAAAGCCCTCACAATATTGGAAAGCAGTTATCCTCCAATTAAAATAAACAAATAAATTTTTTAAGGAAAGAAAGTGCATTAAAAAAAAAAACCGGAAGCTGAGAATGAAGGATATTCTAAATTTGGTCAGTGTATCTATATTCACCCATAGATATATGTATAACAGAATCACATTGCTGTACACCTGAGACTAACACAATATTGTAAATCAACTCTACATCAATTAAGCAAACTAAATTTTAAAAATGGAGAAGTCAGAATTCAAAGACAGAATTCAGACATATTTTAAATGTTACTTTCTTTTTGAACAAGAATGACAGCAACAATGGGCGATGGTGTTTCTACTTGATCCGCCTCCTTGGACCCAGTGTACAAGCAGTCTGGGTTTATTGATACCAAGCTAGAGCAGTTAGGAGAGCAGATCAAAGAGAAATAAATATATCCAAGTACAATTTCATAAGTTTTACAATCCACTTGTCAAACACAAGGACGGTATATGGAGAGAAAAGGCTTTATGAGTGATGAGAGCCTCTGTCTTCTGAGCTGAGACTCTGACCTAAGCTGTAGACAGAGAGGACACCATCAGAGCTTTTCTTGGTCCACTCAGACCACATGCTCTTGGCTTCATCATCCACACTTTCCTTTTTTTTTTTTTTTTTAGCAAGACCAAGTCCTTGGATGATGTAGGGACTTCCTGGCACCCCAAAGATTGTACTGGTTTCTTATTAAGGGTCTTGGGCATTGAGGAGAGTCCATAAGGATCAATTCATTCACTTTACAAATACAAACTTTCAGCATAAGAAGAAAGAATCATTCTTTTAAAAATAAACAAAGAAACCGAACTAGAAAGTACAAACTTCTGAAGCGTGTGGCTACGCCTCATCTGTTCCTATAACATCAACTACCCGTTTCCATGCTGGTGATTTCAGTCTTGTCTTCCACTTTCTCTTCCCTTCTCATATCCCCTGGAGCATTTCCAATTTTCTGCCCCCAAATTCTGCACATGCAGGGAGAGAGTGATAGCCTGGGGCCTGAAAAAGCCCTGCTGTAATCGCTAAGCCAGACTTCCCTGGTAGCTCAGCTGGTAAAGAATCTGCCTGCAATTCAGGAGACCCCGGTTTGATTCCTGGGTTGGGAAGATCCCCTGGAGAAGGGGATGGCTACCCACTGAAGTATTAATGGGCTTTCCTGATGGCTCAGATGTTAAAGAATCTGCTCATAATGCAAGAGACCTGGGTTCAATCCCTGGGTTGGGAAGATCCCCTGGAGCAGGGCATGGCAACCCACTCTAGTATTCTTGCCTGGAAAATGCCTATGGACAGAGGATCCTGGGGGGCTACAGTCCATAGCCTTGCAAAGAGTCAGACATGACTGAACAACTAAGCACAGCACAGCATGACCCCTAAGCCAGGACTCAGTAAGAACTTAGTAAGTTGGTGAGTAAATGAATGGATGCAGGAAAGTTTTGTTTTTGTTTTTTGAGAAATCAGCAAGGTGATCCGTGCACAAGCAATTTTATTTGATTAGTGAAATGTAGATTGGGTTTCTATAGTTTGACAAACAGAGTAGGGGTATACTTGCTCCCGGGGGCGGGGGTGGTTCTAAAGGGGTAATCCAGAGCTGTTTGCTATAAAACAGTAACTAGAGAGGGAATAATGAGTTTCAGGCCATGAAAACTCTCTTCTGTGAATAGCTCTCAGTAAAAGAGAAGGTGGTGTTCTGGGGAGCAAGGACGTGAATGGCACTGAGGTCCCTTTCAGGTTATTCCAGACAGAATAGTCCCATTCTGCAGGTCTGCCCACTGTCCAGCAAGAAGAGAACAAGGACAGACCCCTGCGGTTGCTGGGTTTGCGCTGCCGGTGAGAGGGCGGTCCCTCAGCCGCTTGGGTGGAGCCGTGTCTCCAGCGTCTTGTCCCTGACACTCTTCAGGAAGCTCACGACGGCCGTTCCCCCGGTGCCCCTCTCCTCTAGGGCCTGAGGGGGCCTTGGGAGGTGGCTCGTCCTCTGGGCCTTTGCTCTGGATGCAGCTGTGATGAGGTACTTGGTCACCAGGGCCAGGTGGTAGGTGCGCAGGGCTGCCAGGCTCTCCACACACTGGTTATAGGCCGTCAGAAGCCGGCCGTTCCCAGAGGACATGACGTGGGTCCTCAGGGAAGGAGCCACGCAAATTTCTTCTATGAAGGCCCTGTGGGAAGGAGGCATGTAATCCCTCATCCTGTGCAGAAAATCAGCTGAAAGAAAGATGGCAGGACAAGGCGGTAACTCCCTGTGGAAAGATAAGCAAACCAGTCTACCTGTCAAGACATCATGCCGCCCTGATCCTCATTACTCATCCTAACGTATCCAGGCAACTTGGCTGGCTCTTGTGCTTACAGACATCACATCCTCCAAAGCCTTTTCTCTTTTTTAATTTTTTATTTATTTATTTTTAATATTTTTGCTCCCTCACTCAGCATGTGGGAACTTAGTTCCCTGACCAGAGACTGAAGCTCCACCCACGTATTGGAAGCACAGGGTCTTAATTACCAGGGAATTCCCAAAGCCTCCAAATGTTGATTGGAAATGAGGAAGGGAAAATAAGCAAGCCCCATTTCAGATAACTAACCTGGAACCAGCTCTACCAGCCAATGTATAAATAGTTACCATCTCTGAAATGTGGGCTGAAATATCTCCCTCGTCACACAAGGTGGATCCACAAAGGTAAGGCATGGACCCTTAAACGGAGGAGCTAAATATTCTGCTGAATTTTGTCTCTCAAGTACTTCATTTTAGAGGGAGTGCTAAGGAAGAGGAAAGTGATATAAGTTTCTGAGGGCAAGAAGATAAAGAATGAATAATTGTTTTAGTAATAGCCTCAAAGTCAAATTGTTTAAAAATCGGGTCAATAGATAAGTATGGGAAATATAGATAGAAGAGAGATCATCTATAGGAAATTCATTATGGGATTACTATTAATCATAGTACATCATTAACATCATCAAATCAGAAGCCCATGGAATATTATTCAGTTATGAAAAAGAAGAGTATTAGATCATTTGCAGAGATGTGGATGGGCTCTGAGTCTGTCACACAGAGTGAAATAAGTCAGAATGACAAAAAAATATCATATATTAACACATACATATGGAATCTACAAAAATGGTACAGATGAGCCTGTTTTCAGGGCAAGAGTAGAGACACCGACATGTGGACAAGTTGGGAGAGAAGGACTGATGCATGTAGATTACTGTGTACAGAATAGATAGCTAGTGGGAACCTGCTGTAGAGCACAGGGAGCTCAGCTCGGTGCTCTGTGATGACCTAGAAGTGGGATGGGGCAGCGAATGGGAGGGAAGTCCAAGAGGAAGTGGATACATGTGTGTATGTGGCAGATTCACTTCATTGTACAGCAGAAACTAACACAGTATTGTAAAGCATTATACTTCCCCCACCTGCCCCCCCAGAAAAAAAATAAAAAAGCCCATGAAAATTGATCATAGTTCTAGAGAACTGCCTTTTGTGGGTGAGACTAGATTCTTCCCTGGTGGCTCAGACGGTAAACCGTCTGCCTACAGTGCCTACCATGTGGGAGACCCGGGTTCAATCCCTGGGTGGGAAGATTTCCTGGAGAAGGAAATGGCAACCCACTCCAGTATTCTTGCCTGGAAAATCCCACGGATAGTGGAACCTGGTAGGCTACAGTCCATGGGGTCACAAAGAGTCGGACACGACTGAGCGACTTCACTTTCTTTCTTTCTAGATTCTATGACCAAATTCTAGTCGGTTTTTTTCTTTTTCTTTTTTTTTTATTCCAGCTTAGAAACTTTGCACTAGGAAATGTCTTTTTGCAGCTGTTGAGCATTTGGCTTGATGATGGCAGGTAAGGAAAGGCACCCTTTCAAGCTTGCAAGATGGCAGAACCCTGTTCAGGTCTAGAGGGGTGTGGGTTGAGGCTGCACTATTTTTATGGGGACAGGCTTCAGTGGAGGAACCCACATCTATCAGCAGCTACATCCTGACTTGTCAACACAGTGTCTGGGCCTCAGTCTCCAGACCACTCCCCCACTCTAGAAAAAGCAATCTACTGCCTGCTGCTGCTGCTGCTGCTAAGTCACTTCACTCGTGTCCGACTCTGTGTGACCCCATAGACGGCAGCCCTCCAGGCTCCCCCGTCCCTGGGATTCTCCAGGCAAGAACACTGGAGTGGGTTGCCACTTCCTTCTCCAATGCATGAAAGTGAAAAGTGAAAGTGAAGTCACTCAGTCGTGTCCGACTCTTCATGACCCCATGGACTGCAGCCTACCAGGCTCCTCTGCCCATGGGATTTTCCAGGCAAGAGTACTGCAGTGAGGTGCCATTGCCTTCTCCAAATCTAAGGATCCAAATAAAGTTACAGGGGACTGCTGGAAATTCAGCAGTGTTTTAAAGTTTGGAAGTAAAACCCAACATTCAGTTGAGCTCTGATACGAATTGGCTGGATACAATCACAGATGGCAGGCACACAGTCTCCTGGTTAATCGGGAGGAGTGCAGACTTTCTGACTTATAGTTGGACTTACCAACTGGTGAAAACAGCTCTGCTCTTCCTCTCTGATAAGGAAAAAAACAAGAAAAAAGAAAAATGACTGATTTACCACTCTCCTTGCTGTGACGGACGCCCAAGAACTCATCAAAGGCATGCAGTATTGTGCTCTGAGCAGCGCTTCCTCCAGAGTAACTCAGGGGCTCTTTGGAGACACCTTCGTATACCAAGCCCGCAGGCAGTGCTGGGTTATCCTTCCATCTAGGTAAGAACAAAAGTCAGATGGAAGTGCATACTAGGATTTAAGAGTGTCTTTTCTGATCAGGATACAGATCAAGCAAGAAAGGGAACACCCTTTCCTATCTTCTTTTCTCTCCTCTTCTTTCACCCTGATTCCACGTCTTCATCTTTTTTGTCTGAGTCTCCCTTTTTCTGAGTCCCCCAACCATTTTATTCATTTCATTTACTCATTTACTCATTTTACTCATTTCTGATATTTTAGGGGGTCTTGAACATTCTTGGCGTGTATGTGAGTAACTCCACAATGAGACAGAATCAGCAACCCCAAGAATACGCTGTGTGTGTGTGTGTGTGTGTGTGTGTTAGTCACTCAGTCATGTCCAACTCTGTGACCCCATGGCCTGTAGCCTGCCGGGCTCCTTTTTCCACGGAATTCTCCAGGCGAGAATATAGTTTACATATCAAATTCCCCTACATTTTCTCACTTATTCTTCCTGGAGTAGATCCAGGCATTTTAAAACCCATTTAATACAGAAGCAGTCTCAAGGCGCTGTCTCCAGGACCACCATTCTTAGTGCAGCAACTAGAACTTGACCCCTAAATTTGTAATTCTCTAGTTTTACTTCCCAAGACCCCACCCACCCACGTGTTAATTTCTTTTGCTGAGAACAAAATATTCTTCTCTTATTGCTGGGAACCCTGTTGTTAAGGCTTTAAATAGCAGATGGCAGACTTACGTTGATGTCTGCCGTCCTTCCTGTAATTCTAAAAATCATTTTGCTCAAGAGAAGGGAAACACACACATCACGCACATACAGAAGCCTCAGACAGACGGCTCAGCTGGCATCCATGACCTTTTTCAAATACCTCCCTGAATAGGAAACACGCTTATTTTCTTTGGGGGCTGTTTTGCATCAGCTGTTCTGCAGTTTTGCTGGATGAATATCATAGTGGCCTTTGCATTTGGAGAAATATCACCACACAAGGAGATGACACACAGAAGAGCCGGGAGTGAATGGGAGGAGCCCAGGGAGGGTCTGAGTCTAAGATCAAAACCTGCTGTGGCTCTTAGGAGAAAGGACTCTGTCTTAGGCAGATGTGGAATTGAGTCTCAGCTTTGATACTTAGTAACTCTGAGCCTTGGCTGAGTTAATTCACTTCCCAAGCCTCAGTTTCTTAATTGGAATAATATTAGTATCAATCTTATTGGGTTGTTGGGAGAACTAATTAAAATAATAGCTGCCCAGTGTCTGAAAAATATTGTGTTCAATAAATATCAGCCATTTTATCATACTATTCACACTGAATTGTAACCTCAGCTCCCTCCTTTCATTTTTTGGTAACTTTATACAAGCCCTTCTTAGTCTCAGTTCTCCTGACCTGTGCATATGAGCTCAGTCACTCAGTGTCAGACTCTGCAACCCCATGGACTGTAGCCTACTCAACTCCTCAGTCCATGGGATTTTCCAGGCAAGAATACTGGAGTGGGTTCCCATTTCCTCCTCCAGGGGATCTTCCTGACCCAGGGATGGAACCCACATCTCCTGCGTCTCCTGCCTTGGCAGGTGGGTTCTTTACCACTAAGCCACCTGTGAAGTCCCTCCTGACTTGTACCTAGTACCTAGAGCGGCTGAAAGCATCAAGTGCATTCCAGAAAGTTCTGACGACTCATCAGAGTTTGGGACATTGGTCCAATAAAACTTCTAAACAACATTTTATGGGGCAGAAATGTTGAAGCCCGGACTGCTATTGTGTGATAAGTGGACCAAACATTGGCAGTATTGGTTTGGATTGTTCTCTGTAATCCTGTTGATGGTCTCATTTGGTCTCTGGGCTCGTTCCCTAGCCCCTTCCCTTCATGACCGCTCCTAAGTGCTGGACACGCTCAGAACTTAGTCCATGCACCTCTCACTACTCTCATTTCCACATCATCTCATCTCACCTCGTGGATTTCAAAGCCAGCTATACTAGACTATTGACAAATGTGCACGTGGACCTCAGCCTCTTCCTTATATTCCAGATACATGTGTTCAGCTGCCTACTAGACATCTCCATAGGAAGGGCTTCACCCCAAAGTGACCTCTCCACTCCCCCTTCCTTTTGCCAGGTCGGCTCCTCCCATGTCTCTACCGTCGGAGAAAAGCCAATGGTGGCTCCATCCTTTCCACAGGTCCAGCCATAAACCTAGAGTCCTCTCTGATGGACCTCTTTCTCTTCCATTCTATGTGCGATCCAAGAGCAGATCCTGTCAACCTTCTCTTCAATCCATATCCATTCAGAACTGACCGTTTCTCAGTGTCTCTACTGCCCCCATCCAAGCCCAGGCCACCACCCT
>NW_011494808.1:698084-704444 GCF_000754665.1 Bison bison bison | reverse complement strand
AGAGCTTCTTAAGTGCTTTCCTGGGCCCCATCTATTCCCCCACTCAGAAGATAAGAGTGACAACCTGAAACTTGAGACAGCTCACGTCACTTTTCTCAGAACTTGCCCGCGCTGTTCATCACACTCAGAAAGGAAACCAAGGAACCTCTACATGGTCTGGACCCCCATCCTTGTATTCCTCATTCTCCCCGCCTTTCCTCCTTGAGAGCACTTCTGGGCTCAGGGTAGCTCTTCCTTCAAAAGTCCTCCCACGCCTGGGTCACTGTGACGTTGCTCCTTTTGCACGGAGCAGGTACCTGAGTAGCTTACTCCTCACTTCTTTCCTGCATCTTCTAAAACATCCTTTAGAAACATGGCATTCACAGACCACAATAAATAAATAAGAACTTTGGTCACCACTCCTAACATTCCGTAATGCTCTTATTCTACTTCTATAGCTTTTATTGCTGTAACACATAGAGTATGATACTTGCCTTCCTTATATTTATTTATTCATTCATTCATTCATATTAATAAAATAAATATGTTTATTTTATTCATCAAATATAAATTTATTTATAATTATAATAAATTATAATTATTTATTTATTCATTAATTATTCACATATTAATAAACATGTGCTATGATTAACATGTAAGCTCCATAGGAATGAACTGGTTGTTTGTTCTACTGCTTCATTCCCAGCACCTATTAATAGAACCATGCCTGGCATTGCATAGCCCTCACTAAGTATTTGATCAATGAAAGGATGAAAAAATAGCATTATATAATTAAGCATTAAATATCTAGAATATGTAAAATGTTAGTCATTCAGTCATGTTTGATTCTTTGTGATCCCATGGACTATACAGCCCAGCCCACCAGACTCCTCTGTCCATGGAATTCTCTAGGCAAGAATACTGGAGTGGGTTGCCATTTCCTTCTCCAGGGGATCTTCCCGACACAGGGATCAAACCTGGGTCTCCTGCGTTGCAGGCAGATTCTTTATCATATGAACCATCAGAGAAGCCCCAGAATATGTAAATCCAAGTGTACTTCTTGAAAGGACCTGGCCAGCTTAACAGAAGATAATAGATAAAAGAAAAACAGCGTGAAAGTTAAAAATAAATAAAAAGAAGGCCTCTATTTTCAAAACCTATATTCCCCATCTATGATGAGATTAATCTGAGGAAGAAAAACTGGGTTCCTCTCAATAGCCCAAGAATTGCTCCCATGCATTCTTAGGCCCAAATTGTTCTTGGTGAAGAAAAGGAATTATTTTCAAGTCTCTATAGGCAAGTTTATTTTTAGCCCTTTTTGTAGCATATTTCTAGTAAACCTCAGAGAAGGGGATGTTTAAACAGAAAAAAAGAAAGAAATGCAATGACATTTTTTTCCCCAAAGGCACTGATACCTTCCCTGAGAAATTTAACATGAATGAGAAATAAAGGAAACTGTTTCATTTACAGATGGACTCTCTCAAAACTTTTAAGTAAATTTTTTTTTAAGTCAACAGAAATAATAAATCAAGCATAGGACAAATCAAGAACACAGGGACAGATTTAGATTTTTCAAGACAAGTCTACTAGGAACGTTCAACAATCCAGATGTTCTTGGCCACCAGCATGTTTAGGAATGGCTCCTGGCCACTTGGTTTATTTAACTATGTGGGGAATAATTTTGAGGCTCAGAAACAGAAAGCAGGCATTTATGTAGATCAGAGACAAAGGGCATCACTGACCCAGAAACTTGTTTTAATGAAAATGAAGTTACCCTCTGGTGTCCATTTAATCACGACATAGGAAGTCCCCTACATAGGAACCCTACAGTTACAAACTTTCAAAGACGCTGCAGCTTTCCCTCTGCTTCCTATTTGCTGATGACCCTTCAGCTCTACCATCCCCTCCTTCCTCCCTCTCCCCCAGTCAGTAACTCTTCTTACCTGTTCACTGGATGCCAGCCCCTGGATGCCAGCTGCTGTGCTGTACTACTGTACTTTTCAAGGTACTGTACTGAAAGATTGAATTTTTTAAAATTTTGTGTGTGTGTTTGTTATGTATTATCTGTGTGAAAAGTATTATAAACCTATTCAGTATGGTACCATGTACTGGATGGTGTTAATTGTGTATCTAGAGAAGGCAATGGCACCCCACTCCAGTACTCTTGTCTGGAAAATCCCATGGATGGAGGAGCCTGGTAGGCTGCAGTCCATGGGGTCACACAGAGTCGGACATGACTGAAGTGACTTAGCAGCAGCAAGCAAACTTTATTGGATTTAGGACTGGATTCTCAGAATGGACTTGTTCATATGTAGGGGACTTACTGGAGATGGAATTCTAAAAACATTGCCCCAAGATTCCCATTCTAACTCCAAGAACTGTTAATGTTGTAAGACAGCATGCCTGTGGATATGATATATGGCAAGCAAAAGGAACCCTGAAGGCGTAATCAAGGCCACTAACTAGTGATCTTAATATAGGCAGTTATCCTGGATTACCTAGAGGAGATTAATCACACAAGACCTTAAAAGCAGGGCGTTTTCTCTGGCTGGTGGCAGAAGGGGACCTCTGGGAGGTCTGAATTATGAGACGAGTCAGGAGTGCCATTGCTAAATAGCAGGGGCCTTTTGCTACTTCCCAGGAGCTGCAGTGGTAAAGAATCTACCTGTCGATACAGGAGATATACGAGATGAGGGTTCAATCCCTGGGTCAGGAAGATCCCCTGAAGAAGGAAATGGCAATCTACTCCAGTATTCTTGCCTGGAAAATTCAATGGACAGAAGAGCCCAGCAGGCTACAGTCCATAGGGTTGCAAAGAGTCGGACACAATTGAGTGACTGAGCAAGCACAGAAACACACGTGTGTGACAAGGGACTCCTCTGGAGGCTTCTAGAAGCTGAGAGCAGACTCTGCCAGGAAAGAAAGAGACCTCAGTTCCCAAACCACAATAAGCTGATTCTGCTGAACACTTGAATGAGTTTGGAAGTGAATCTTCCTCAGAATCTCAGGATCAAGGCTCAAGCCCAGCAGACCCTCTGACTTCAGCCTTTTGAGGTCCCAAGCAGTGAAGCTGCTGTCTCACAGCACACACTCACGCAATCTAGAGAAAATACTTAACACACATGGTGACTCCATGCACTAAAGCTATTGATGAATCAGTACATCTATTGATGTTGGTATTAGGTATGACTCTTGCTACACCCAGACACAGCTTAACATGCTACCAACAGTGCTTCAGGCACCTTCTAGTTATCAAGATGGTCTCTAGGTGATGACTATTTTACATTTACCTCTTTCATCCACTGCTCCCACCTTTCACTCTTCATCCTTAAAATCTTCCTTTCTCTCAGTTGATGTGAATAGGAAGCCATCTCATTAAAATATGTCAAATTATGGCTAATATATTATAAATAAGAAATGTATCTAATTGTGAAGAATACCAAGAATATGAAAAACTGTCATGGGGTAGCTATTTCAGGAATATTAGAAGGAAGCTTTTCAGCTAAGGCCTTTGCCTTCACCAGCCTGGATAATGGGGAGCGGGGGAGGAAAAAGGGTTATAAATAGTAGAGCTTTGGGGTGGCACGCTGAGCTTTTTCTCCCTCCTCCCTCCAGGTGGTTTTCTAAGAAAGGTGAATACAAATTGAATCTAAAGGGATGGCCTCAGGACAATTACTCTAAATAGTCACGCTTCAGGGTCATTTGCCATGCAGATGGCACCCCATTCCCCATTGCTTTTATCCAAGAGTGAATCCCCGGGTGATTCCTTTGTTATGGAGAGTTATTTGGTGTCTTTCTTTCTCTGGGAAGTTTCTGCCTGTTTCTCCCCTCATAAGCCTGGGAAAGGCTACAGACGTCTCAAGCCAGAGAAGAGCTGAACTGTACTTACCCAGAGAGGAAGATCCGGATGACTGCATAAAATATGTCTGGATCTACGTAATCTAGAGGAGCAATCAAAATGTGAACTTTACTACAGGCAACGAAAGCAAAATAGGTTCCATGTGCTCGGGCTCCGAAGCCCTCCCGGGCGCCTCCCCTATCTAATCTGCAGAGAAATCTGGAAGGAGCCCCGCAGCAGGAGCGGGAGGAATGTCCCCTTCTGTCGCCCCCTCGCTGGTGCTTCCAGGAGTGTTAAACAGCTGCACAACTGGCCTTTCCCATCTGGGGTTCTTCCCTGTTCTGAACAACAACCAAAAAGGGAGATCAGGCCCATCTTTAAAACATTTAGTGTCATCTTTTTAAAGAGACATGATATTTGAGAGAACGTGGGAAGCGGAAAGGAGAAAAGCAGAGAGGATCTGCTCTCTGACCCCTCGGTGTCCAGGCAGAGCGTGGAGAGCTTCCCCCCAGGCTCTGCCGCACCTGGCCGGACACGGGCTCGCCGGCCTATATTCACTAGTCTGTGCAGTTTGCTCTGAACTGAAGTCAGGGAGTGGTGCTCACTGATTTCATTAGTTCATTAACTGGTGTGCAAGGAAGCACGTCCTCACATTTGTACTGAGCTCCTTCGGGTTTCTTTTTTATCCATTTTATTTTTATGTGGACCATTTTTAAAGTCTGCGGATTGGTTGCAATATTGCTTCTGGTTTATGCTTTGGGTTTTTTTTGGCCGAGAGAGACATGTGAGATCCTAGCTCCCCAACCAGGGCACCCACACCCGCGGCACTGGGAGGTGAAGTCTTAACCACTAGACCGCCAGGGAAGTCCCTTTTGTCCATCCTCTTTTGACCTTGATTCTCTCTTCTTCATGCTTGTGACCCTCTGGGATCTGACATGTTTCTTTCTGTGTTTCTGTTATCCAGATTCCTGTCTATGTTTCTTTGTTTCTGAGCAAAAAAAAAAAAAAAAAAAAACAGAAACTTTTTTTTTGGTGAGACCCAAATAATGACATCAGTTTGGGTCATCTGTATATCAGTGACATCTGTATATCATCAATTTACCTTTTCCACGGTCATACCTGGTTTCTGGTCCTCTATCTCTGTTTTCTCTGAAGCCCCTGGGGCCCAGGTAACTCATGTCTTGGATCAGCCTCAGGGCTCCCCAGGGCTTCTGAGGGCTGCCACAGCCTCCCTGCTCATCTGCAACAGGGTGCCATGTGCTGGACTTTTCTTTGGGCCCTATTTCTGGGTCTTCTCCATTCGGTGCTCTGTTCCCACAGATACGCTAAGTACTATGCAAAATTTTTTGCTTAAGCAATAATGACTGGAGGTAGTTTAATGTGTTACCCATCTCGTCATATTTAAGGAGGGAAAGTCAAATGAGTATTTCAACAACATGAGATAATTTGTTTTTCTATTTCTCACTATGCCCCACAACTTGTAAAATCTTAGTTCCCAGACCAGGGATTGAACCTACATCCTCTGCAGTGAAAGCACAGAATCCTAGCCACTGGACCATTAGGCAATTCCCAAATGTGAGATAATTTTAATATAAAAATTTTCAAGATATAAATAATCCATTCATGATTAAAACAAACACAAAAATTAGCTAATTTGGAATAGGCAGGAAAATCCTCCTTAAACTGATAAAAGGAATCCAGAGAAAGCCCTCAGGACATATTATACTTAATAGTGAGATATTAAAAATGTCTTTTAAAATGTGAGACAAAACCAAGTATCGGCACTTCCATTCAACACTATGTTAGGCACCACCTCGCCTGAAGAATAAGAACAAAAATTAAAAGAAAGAAATGTTATAAGGATGGTAAATGAAAAAACAAAACAATGTTATTCTCAAATAATATGATGTCTATGTAGAAAACCTAGTCAAAAAATCATTATTAGAATTAATGAGTAGTTATCAAAGTGCTAGATTCAAGCTTCATATTAAATATCAATTTCATCCTAAACTAGGAACAAAGAGAGATCCAAAGATACTATCAGTTCAGTTCAGTTCAGTTGCTCAGTCGTGTCCGACTCTTTGCGACCCCATGGACTGCAGCACGCCAGGCCTCTCTGTCCATCACCAACCCCTGGAGTCCACCCAAGCCCATGTCCATTGAGTCGGTGATGCCATCCAACCATCTCATCCTCTGTCATCCCCTTCTCCTCCTGCCCTCAATCTTTCCCAGCATCAGGGTCTTTTCAAATGACTCAACTCTTTGCATCAGGTGGCCAAAGTATTGGAGTTTCAGCTTCAACATCAGTCCTTCCAAAGAACACTCAGGCTGATCTCCTTTATGATGGACTGGCTGGATCTCCGTGCAGTCCAAGGGACTCTCAAGAGTCTTCTCCCACACCACAGTTCAAAAGCATCAATTCTTCGGTGCTCAGCTTTCTTTATAGTCCAACTCTCACATCCATACATGACCACTGGAAAAACCATAGCATTGACTAAATGGACCTTTGTTGACAAAGTAATGTCTCTGCTTTTTAATATGCT
>NW_011494808.1:687261-697984 GCF_000754665.1 Bison bison bison | reverse complement strand
TCCCCATCTATTTTCCATGAAGTGATGGGACCAGATGCCATGATCTTAGTTTTCTGAATGTTGAGCTTTAAGCCACCTTTTTCACTCTCCTCTTTCACTTTCATCAAGAGGCTTTTGAGTTCCTCTTCACTTTCTGCCATAAAGGTGGTATCATCTGCATATCTGAGGTTATTGATATTTCTCCCAGCAATCTTGATTCCAGCTTGTGCTTCTTCCAGCCCAGCGTTTTTCATGATGCACTCTGCATATAAATTAAATAAGCAGGGTGACAATATACAGCCTTGACATACTCCTTTTCCTATTTGGAACCAGTCTGTTGTTCCATGTCCAGTTCTAACTGTTGCCTCCTGACCTGCATATAGGTTTCTCAAGAGGCAGGTCAGGTGGTCTGGTATTCCCATCTCTTTCAGAATTTTCCACAGTTTACTGTGATCCACCCAGTCAAAGGCTTTGGCATAGTCAAGAAGGCAGAAATAGATGTTTTTCTGGAACTATCTTCCTTTTTCAATGATCCAGCAGATGTTGGCAATTTGATCTCTGGTTCCTCTGCCTTTTCTAAAACCAGCTTGAATATCTGGAAGTTCACAGTTCACATATTGCTGAAGCCTGGCTTGGAGAAGTTTGAGCATTTACTTTACTAGCGTGTGAAATGAGTGCAATTGTGTGGTAGTTTGGCATTCTTTGGCATTGCCTTTCTTTGGGATTGGAATGAAAACTGACCTTTTCCAGTCCTGTGGCCACTGCTGAGTTTTCCAAATTTGCTGGCATATTGAGTTCAGCACTTTCACAACATCATCTTTTAGGATTTGAAATAGTTCAACTGGAATGCCATCACCTCCACTAGCTTTGTTCATAGTGATACTTCCTAAGGCCCACTTGACTTCACATTCCAGGATGTCTGGTTCTAGGTGAGTTGAGTGATCACACCATCATGATTATCTTGGTTGTGAAGATTTTTTTGTACAGTTCTTCTGTGTATTCTTGCCACCTCTTCTTAATATCTTCTGCTTCTGTTATGTCCATACCATTTCCATCCTTTATTGAGCCCATCTTTGCATGAAATATTCCCTTGGTATCTCTCATTTTCTTGAAGAGATCTCTAGTCTTTCCCATTCTATTGTTTTCCTTTATTTCTTTGCATTGATCATTGAGGAAGGCTTTCTTATCTCTTCTTGCTATTCTTTGGAACTCTGCATTCAGATGCTTATATCTTTCCTTTTCTCCTTTGCTTTTTGCTTTTCTTCTTTTCACAGCTATTTGTACGGCCTCCTCAGACAGCCATTTTGCTTTTTTGCATTTCTTTTTCTTGAGGATGGTCTTGATCCCTGTCTCCCGTACAAGTCACGAACCTCTGTCCATAGATCATCAGGTACTCTGTCTATCAGATCTAGTCCCTTAAATCTATTTCTCACTTGCACTGTATGGTCATAAGGGATTTGATTTAGGTCACGCCTGAATGGTCTAGTGGTTTTCTCCACTTTCTTCAATTTAAGTCTGAATTTGGCAATAAGGAGTTCATGATCTGAGCCACAGTCAGCTCCTGGTCTTGTTTTTGTTGACTGTATAGAGACTCTCCATCTTTGGCTGCAAAGAATACAATCAATCTGATTTTGGAGTTGGCCATCTGGTGATGTCCATGTTCTTTGCTATGCCCAGTGGGTTCTCTTGGCAAAACTCTATTAGCCTTTGTCCTGCTTCATTCTCTACTCCAAAGCCAAAATTTCCTGTTACTCCAGGTGTTTCTTGACTTTCTACTTTTGCATTCTAGTCTCCTTTAATGAAAAGGACATCTTTTTTGGGTGTTAGTTCTAAAAGGTCTTGTAGGTCTTCATAGAACCATTTAACTTCAGCATCTTCAGCATTACTGGTCAGGGTATAGACTTGGATTACTGGATTTGCCTTGAAATGAATGGTTGGCCTTGAAAATGAATAGAGATTATTCTGTCATTTTTGAGATGCATCCAAGTGCTTCATTTCAGATTCTTTTGTTGACTATCATGGCCACTCCATTTCTTCTAAGGGATTCCTGCCCACAGTAGTAGATATAATGGATGATATTATATCAAATTCAAAGATAATATTCATTAGCAGCAAAAACATAGAGTAATTATGAATAAGGTAGAAGATATCTAAATCTCTTATATCTTGAAAGAATTAAAAGTTTAAGAAATGTCTTTGTTGATGGGAAATAAAATCTGTATCAACATCTAGAAGAAGAAATGTATCTAAAGAAGAGTTCTCTGAGTAAATTTTAGGCCCTGTGACAATAGAGGAATACCCAGCAATATAAAGATATGAATGGGGAGCACATTAACGCAGGGGTCCCCAAGCCCTGGGCCACAGGTGCAGGTCAGTGGCCTCTTAGGAACCGGGCTCCATAGTAGGAGGTAAGTGGCAGATGATCCAGTGGAGCTTCACCTGTATTTATGGCCACCCTCATGGCTAGCATCTCCCCGGCCTGTGTAAACATTGTCTTCCATGAACCAGTTCCTGATGCCAAAATTGTTGGGACTATTGACATCATGTGTTCAGTCTCCACCTCTCCACCTGCCCTGATCAGAAGGACCAGAGAGAATATCAAAATCATGTAATTTTTCTCCAAATTATAGAATATAGGTTTAATGCAATTTGATCAAAGTCCTTAACAGGTTTTTTAAAAATTGGGGTCTGACAAGCTGATTCTACATTTATATGAAGGGCAAAGTGTCAAAGATAAGACAAGCATCCCTGGAGAAGAAAAGCAAAGGTGTGGGGGGTGGGGGTGGGGGAAGGGAGTAGTTCTTTACCTGAAAATGAGAAATATTGTGAAGCTACAATTCTGTTATGACAGGTGGTTTTGGTATGGGGAAAGACAAAGAAACAATGAAACAGAATAGGGAGCCTGGAAAGAGATCCATTCATTTAAGAAAATCTGGTGTACAACGATGCTAATACTGCAGATTAGTGATGAGTCACAGAAGGGAAATTGAAAGTATTTCCTATGTCATACTCTATAGAGATAATCATTAAATGCGTATTAAGGGCTGAAGGGTGAAAGATAAACAATTTCAGAAGAAAACATAGAAAAATAGATTTATGACCTCTGATTATTAAATTATATCTTACATAAGACTTCCTAAAAATAGACTGCTGTAAAAGAAAGGGCAAATACTCTGGCTTATTTAAGTTAAGAACTTCTGCTTTCAAAAGGCAGAATAAGACAATCCAAAACATTTGAAACATGTAACTAACAAAAATCACCCTCCAGAGTGTACCCAAAAGCTGACTAAAAGCAATGAGTAAAAGATAAAAAGACATTTCCAAAATTAAGGAAAGCCATGCATTTCACAAAACAGGGACATGTGTGGTGAACACACAAAAGCACGGGCCCCTCTACCCCTCCGCCCCAGATACATAGAGAGTTAACTCATTACAAATCAGGGAAATGCAAGAGTGATGCCATTCTCATGGCTGAATAAGAGTTTTCTTCTCTCTTCCCCACAAAGAATGTTTATTTAGACAGTCACCCATGGATAAGATGGGCTTCCTAGGTGGCTCGGTGGGTAAAGGATCCCACTGCAATGCAGGAGACCCAGGTTTGATCCCTGGGTGAGAAAGATTCCCTGGAGAAGGAAATGGCAACCCACTCCAGTATTCTTGCCTGGAGAATCCCATGGACAGAGAAGCCTGGTGGGCTACAGTCCCCAGGGTCAGTCAAAAAAGTCAGACACGACAGAAGCAACTGAGCACACACAGTACCGTGGACAAGACAGCCTTTGCACAAGTACAGGAGTCCTTGGAGGTTCTAGAGCACCATAGGAGCAAAAATTCTAGGATTGGATGCATCGAAGAGGATAAGAAGAATATTTCACTTTATCCACATCATCCCTTCCCAAGGGTAGCTCAGCTCAGGACCAAGAGAGATCTTCTTGGCAACACTCCTGAGTGTGGCAAGAGTGGGCCCAGGTAGTGAGCAGGTGGAGTGGGACTCTGTGGCGTTGGGAGAAAGCAAACACACTCCACCATCTAGCTAAGGGGCTTCCCAGGTGGTGCTAGGGGTAAAAAATCCACCTGTCAGTACAGGAGATGAGGGTTCCATCCCTGGGATGGGAAAATCCCCTGGAGGAGGAAATGGCAACCCACTCCAGCATCCTTGGCTGGAGAATCCCATGGACAGAAGAGCCTGGCGGGCTACAGTCCATGGGACTTCAGAATGTCAGACACAACTGAGCAACTGAAGGGGCACACACACACACACACACACACACACAGAGAATATCAGCTGAAGAAGAATATCAGCTCCAGGCCTGGCTTTGGGAGATTAAAAGAAGGCAGGCACAATGCTAAAGGAATTCTGCCACAAGAGGGAGCAACAAGACTGGAGCAGGTGTATCCATAGCCAATGCGGAAAAGCCTTAGAATCCGTACCAAGGCTGATGGACGGTATTTCTCTCTACACCAGATGGAGACCATCTATTAACACGGGACTGGTGAGGGATGAAAGCCATGTAAATAGTCTTACTTCTGGACCATATGTGTGTACACTTGCATGAAGAAGGGTAGTTCCTGAAAGCCAGTGACATTATCCTACAGGGAGCACAGAAGATCCAAGGACACAGCTGAGTTAAACCTCCCCCGTGTCCTTCCCTGTGTCTTCCTAGAAGAGCAGAGATATGACCCGTGGACTGCAGCTTCTGCCTGATGGCCAAGCTCAGGTGTGTTTAGTGAATGGGGGTGATGTCTTTCAAAGCTTCCCTTGTTGTTGTTCTGAAAAACACAAACCATTTTGGTTGAGTATCTTGTTCTTTTGCATTTAAGTGAATGTGAAGAGAAATACAATGTCTGTTCTTGATTAGTTCACGCTCATTTCATGAAAATTTTATCATATTTTTGTTTTGCTTGGAAAACCAAAGGGAACTTGCTATTTCAATGTTTCAGAGGCAGAGGATTTAGGTTTTATACAGAGAAGGGGCCTTTAAAAAAAAACAAAATTCAGCAAATCCTTGCTTTGGGTCAGTCCCAAAACCACAGGCCCAGAATCACTGCAGCATTTTCACATGACGTTATTAATGCTCATGATGGTCCCACACAGGTCGGTAAGGGGCTTCCCAGGTGGCACTAGTGGTAAAGAACTCGCTTGCCAGTGCAAGAGACGGAGACCTAAGAGACGTTGGTTCAATCCCTGGGTCAGGAAGATCCCCTGGAGGAGGACATGGTAATTCACTCCAGTATTCTTGCCTGGAGAATCCCATGGACAGAGGAGCCTGGTGGGCTACAGTCCATAGGGTTGCAGAGAGTCAGACATGACTGAAACAACTTAGAAAAGAAAGCACCTGTTACCAACATCTAAAACAAAGCACTATAGATGCATAACTGAACTATCCATCTGAACTGTATCTTTTTTTGTGTGCAATTCCCACAGGGATCGAACTCACGTCTCCTGCATCACCAGGTGGAATCTTTATCACTGAACCACCTGCGAAGCCTGATGGTCACATGTAGTTTTAAATTTTCTACTAGAGATACTTTGAAAGGTTAAAAAAAAAAAAAAAAAATTAATACTAATACCATGTTTTAGCTAATATTATCATTTCAAATGTGTCCAACACAAAATTATTAATGAGGTTTCTAAAAATAATTATTTGAGATTCTGTGTACATTCTTATAGACTTAAAATTTATTTTATACTTAGAGTGTATTTTAATTTGGATGCTAAATTTTCAACAATTAGGTGAAAGTCAATCTTTCTAACACTAAAGCTGTGTCTAATAGAAAAGTATTTTATACTGATTCAGTTTTTTTGAATTTCAATTTCAATTAATTAAAATTAAATGCAGCTAAAAATTTAACTCCTCGGTTGCACCAGCCATGTAGCAAGTGTTCAGTGGCTACAGGTTGCCATATTGGACTGTTCTTGGAGAGAAACTGAAGAGTTTTCAGAACTAAAGTGACACAATCTGATTTGCACTCCTAAACATCGATTCAGGCTTCTGTATAGAGTGTGGATTAGACTAGGAAAAAGGCAGTTGAGAGACAAGATGTAGAAGGCTACTGCAGGGGTCCTGGCAAGAGATGATGACAGCCAGGTGCAGAGGAAGTGATGGCAGAAACACAAGGGAAGGAAGAGATGCAAACAGTCCTCTTGAAAAAGACTTCCCTTTGTGGTAACAGAATGCTATTTTACTTGGACCTATCCTTCCACTGAAAACAAACAAACAAACAAACAAACAGGAAAAGCTGGATAAATATGAAAGTAACCAAAAGAAAATTGAACAGCCAAAAAGACAGCAAGGAGCCACTAAGCAAAAATGCAAAGAAAGCAGAAACTCAGGGACGCAGAAAACCGAACTGGAGACACACTTTTCCCTGAAAGCATTTGTCAATTCAGATTCATCCGGGCTCTGGTTTAGCGGCTATGGTAGGAGCCCTGGTTCCAGCCTTGGTGAGGAATTTTACTCCACACTCTCCTCATCTTATCCAGGGAGCCCCAGATGCTATACCCTCAACTTCTGTATGAGTCAGGCCCTCAATTCACCCCTGCTTGCCATAGGAGAAGGCATCAGAGCTAACTTTGGCACCAAGAAAAACAGGACTTAAAAAAAAGAAAAGAAAAATCTGTTCCTGAGAAGTTGGGATCATTGTTTTTGTACATTTTTAGCCCAGGTTCAACTGTCAGATCAACATATGGGTCTTTACTTGCTCAAGTTGATCTAAGATGATAATCCAGAATTTTAGTGCTCCCAAGAGCCAGGAAGAATCATATACAAATATTTTTCTATTCTAGTCCCAAAAGCCTGCTACAAATGATATTGCAAGAACAGTAAACATTACAAAGTGGAAAAACAAAACAAAACAGGTCAAACATAGAAAAAAAGAGACACAACAACCACTGTGAGAAAAGAGAAACAGAAGTGCCAAATATTAAAACTGTCACACTTATCTCACCTACCGATTATAAAAAACCACACTTACGCACATTTCAGCTTGAAAACATTTATAGGAAACAGAAAGTTAAAAAAATAAAACAGAGTTGAAAAGAATAACAGCTTCTGAAAGTGAAAAACCAAGCAATCTACTCAGGGTGTGTCTTTAATAGTAGGTAAGAAGCAGTTTGAAGAGTAAAGGATTTAATTAGATTGGAAGAAGTAATCCAAAATGCAGCCCAAAGAAAGAGATGGAAAACAACAGCAAGATTTTAGGAAAATGAAAGGCAAAGAGGAATGGCCTAACATCCGGAATTAAAGTTCCGGTAGGAAGTACATGTAGAGATTAGACTTGTGGACACAGAGAGGGAGTGAGGGAGTGGGATAATTGAGAAAGTAGCATCAACAGAGATACACTGTTAGGTGTAAGATGGCCGACAGGAAGTTACTGCGTAGCACAGGAAGTCAAGTCTGGTGCTCTGTTACGACCTGAAGAGATGCGATGGGTGGTGGGGGAGGTTACTGAGGGAGGGAAGGGATGTATGCATTAATATAATTGTAGCTGATTTGCATTGTTGTAGGGCAGAAACACGGAGAAGGCAATGGTGCCCAACTCCAGTACTCTTGCCTGGAAAATCCCATGGACGGAAAAGCCTGGTGGGCTGCAGTCCATGGGGTCGCTAAGAGTCAGACACGACTGAGTGACTTCATTTTCACTTTTCACTTTCATGCTACTTTGGAGAAGGAAATGGCAACCCACTCCAGTGTTCTTGCCTGGAGAATCCCAAGGACAGGGGAGCCTGGTGGGCTGCCGTCTATGGGTCGCACAGGGTCGGACACGACTGAAGCGACTTAGCAGCAGCAGCAGGGCAGAAACAACACAACATTGTAAAAATTCTTTAGATATATTTAAAGAAAGGAAAAGAGTTCCAGTAGGAGGCAGAAAGGGAGTGAGGTAGGCAGTTTGTGAGGGTTTCATGGCTGAGGATTTTCTAGGGTAATGAATCATAACAAGTAAAGAAGCATAATATTGTCAAGGGGTAATAAACTGAACAACACAGAAAACAGGCAGACAAAAGAAAACAAGTAGGGAGAAGGCTTCTCTGGTGGCTCAGTAGAAAAGAATCTGCCTGCCAAGCAGAAGACAGGGGTTCAATCCCTGGGTCAGGAATATCCCGTGAGGAGGAAATAGCAACCCACTCCAGTAATCTTGCATGGAGAATTCCATGGACAGAGGAGCCTGGCAGGCGGCAGTCTACAGGGTCACAAAAAGAGTTGGACATGACTGAGTGACTAAATGACAGGACAGGGAAGAAGACAGGAGACAGACTTCTCAGAAGCAACAATGGAAACTAGTACTGATCTACTCAACACCTAAGAATATGGTCGCTAGCAAAAATGAAAGATATAAATAAACATAAAAATAATAAAATATAAATAAATAAAAGGAAAAAAAAAGGCATTTTTTAGATGAGTTTCCCAGCAACAGAGACTCTCACTAGAGGAAATCCTACAGGCAAAAAAATGTATGTATACATAGGAGTGAAGAGCAAGGGTTATAAATAACAGTCCAGTAATTAAGGCTCTGCACTTCCAGTGCAGAGGCCTTGGGTTCAGTCCCTGGTTGGGAAACTGAGATTCCACATATAGGGCAACCAAAAAAAAAAAATGCTTTTAATTAAAAATATATATATATATATTAGACTTGCTTTTATATATAAAAGCAAGTCTAAGTGAGCCTTCACCATATAAAACAGTAATGATCACTGTAGATTTTTAGGTATCTTCGATGTTTGATGTGCATGTTTCTGCTTACAGCCCTAAGAAATCTTCTGTGAAGATTTGTAAAACTGTTCAATATCCTGTGTATATATGTGTATGCTTGCCTTCAGATGTGCTTCACTCACAGGATGAAATTAGATTTAAGGGAAGAGATGATGGCTCAGATAATTTGGGTTTATTCAGATTACTGTGTGTCACTAGTCCATGAGCAAAAACAACTTTAGAAATGTGAACTTGGTCCCTTGGTCATATAATTGTATGCTATTTGAAGAGAAGGTTGACAGTGTTCATTCTCTTCCAACTGGATTTAGACTAAGTTCACAAGTTGACGACCTAGAGGACTAGGATAGGTGGTGAGAGGGAGGCTCAAGAGAGAGAGGATATATATACATTGCTGTTTTGGGGGCTTCCCAGGTGGCGCTGCTGCTAAGTCGCTTCAGTCGTGTCCGACTCTTAGCGACCCCATGGACTGCAGCCCACCAGGCTCTCCCATCCCTGGGATTCTCCAGGCAAGAACACTGGAGTGGGTTGCCATTTCCTTCTCCAGTGCATCAAAGTGAAAAGTGAAAGTGAAGTCGCTCAGTCATGTCCGATTCTTAGCGACCCCATGGACTGCAGCCTACCAGGCTCCTCCGTCCATGGGATTTTCCAGGCAAGAGTACTGGAGTGGGGTGCCATTGCCTTCTCCTCCCAGGTGGCACTAGTGGTAAATAAAAAGTAAAAGAACGTGTGATATCAGTGATGGTGAAAGTTGCTCAGTGTCCGACTCTGCGACCCCATGCACTATACAGTCCACGGAATTCTCCAGGCCAGAATACTGGAGTGGGTAGCCGTTCCCTTCTCCACGGGATCTTCCCAACCCAAGGATTGAACCCAGGTCTCTTGCATTGCAGATGGATTCTTTACCAACTGAGCTATCAGGGAAGCCCAAGTGGTAAAGGACCCACCTGCTAATGCAGGAGACATAAGAGACACTGGTTCAGTCCCTGGGTTGGGAAGATCCCCTGGGGGAGGGCATGGCGACCCACTCCAGTATTTTGCCTGGAGAATCCCATGGACAGTGGAAGCTGGTGGGCTACAGTCCATAGGGTTGCAGAGTCAGATACGACTGAAGCAACTTAGCATGCCCGCACACTGTTGTTGTTTAGTCGCTAAGTCGTGCCTGACTCTTTTGCAACCCTATGGACTGTAGCTGTGGGATTTTCCAGGCAAGAATACTGTAGTGGTTTACCATTTTCTCCTCCAGGGAATCTTTCTGACCCAGGGTTTGAACCCGCATCTCCTGCATTGCAGGTGGATTCTCTATGGCTAAGCCACCGGGGAAGCCCATATCTATATATAAATAATTATGAATGATTGGTGGTGTTGTACAGCAGAAACCAACATAACACACTCTAAGGCAATTATCCTCTAATTTAAAAAATAAGTAAATTTTTAAAGTATAAAAATTAAAAAAATAAGTTCAGAAGTTAAGAAGGAAAATATCTTAGACAAAACTAAGTGAAGTAATCAGAAGTAATCAATAATGTGAAGGGCATTCACACTTACCAAACTGTCAGAAGCAAACATTTTGACCCCTCATCACTAATAAAAGAACAATCCCTACAGCTACTAAGGTGTCGACCAAAAAAAAAATATATACAACTAGAGAGTTGTGAGTTAAGTTTTATTTGGGGCAAAATGAGGACTGCAGACAGGGAGGCAGTACCTCAGATACCTGAGAGACTGCTCCAAAGTGGCAGTGGGGGAAAGTCAATATATAAGGTTTCAGTGAAGGGGGAGTTCAATGCCATGAAGCACCCATTTTACAAAAGGTTTTTTGTTAGTCATGAGGATCTGATGTCACCATGAAGGGATTTAGTGCTTCTCTAGATATGAGAGAGAATATGTTATGACCAACCTAGATAGCATATTGAAAAGCAGAGACATTGCTTTGTCAACAAAGGTCCATCTAGTCAAGGCTATGGTTTTTCCAGTGGTCATGTATGGATGTGAGAGTTGGACTGTGAAGAAGGCTGAGCACTGAAGAATTGATGCTT
>NW_011494808.1:621955-687161 GCF_000754665.1 Bison bison bison | reverse complement strand
AGGAGGAGAAGGGGATGACAGAGGATGAGATGGCTGGATGGCATCACCGACTTGATGGACGTGAGTCTGAGTGAACTCCGGGAGTTGGTGATGGACAGGGAGGCCTGGTGTGCTGCGATTCATGGGGTCACAAAGAGTCGGACACGACTGAGCGACTGAACTGAACTGAACTGAGCTAGATATGAGGAGATACAAGGATTTAGATCATAAAATCTGTTCCTAAAAACATCCAACTATCTAAAGACCTGTCTCACCAGATTCCCTGGAGCACAGAGTGCCTCACTCCACCCTGAACTCCCTTTGGGGTTGTTGAAGGTCGATAGCTGTAGCAGCATGGGGTTCAGTCTCCATAGAGGCAGATGGCAAATGCCTTTTTTGTTCACTCTTTGGCAATGCTCTTGGTAAGTGCCAATTTGTAGTTGACAAAGGGTAAGCCAGAAATGGTGTTGCGTCAGAAGAAAATACAAGGCAACAGTTTTCACGGCTTTTCAGAGAGAATAATTATCCCTTAGCTTTTCTGAGAAAATAAACTCAGAGAACAAGGGCCCTTAATAATCACACAGGCTTGAAATCCAGACTTACTCATATTTTGGATGCCTGGAAATCCTAGCACAGCTTAGCCTTCCAACGGAGCCCAAAGCTCTGACCTGGTTGATTTGCTTGCTTACCACCAAAACAGGAGAGCTGAACCTGGGTCCTGCAGGTGTGCAGTGTGAAGGTCCCCGTGTGTGACGCGGTGATGGACTTCTGTTTTGGGGTGAGTCAGGCTATGGGAATAGAATTATCTGGGTTTGATTTCCAGTCAGCAGTGAGAACTGGGTAAAACTGTCAAGTGGAAATCCTGTGTGAGCTGGACTGAGATTATGTGACAAAGTTCACTGCAGGGTGGTTCTCTTATGTCAACTGCAGCCCTAGAGCAAAGAGGCTCTGCCTTGGCCCTGCCTCCTCCTCTGCCTTGGGCACTCCTTCAGGCATGACTCCAGATCAGAAAATTCCTGGAAAGGAGGACTTTGTGGGGAAAAGGAAGAAACAATTCGTGCTAAAGCTGAGCTCAGAAAGAAGGAATCTTGGAAAGCTCCATTTAGGGGAGGAAAGCAGTGAAGCTGAGCTCTATTTATCAGGCAGACGAAATTCAACTACCAAAGAAATTCAACCAATGACTAAAACATTCATGTGATTCCTTACACCTTGAACTTTCTATTATCTATCATTTTTATAATGTCACTTTTCTGGTTACCATGGTTAAGTAACAAACCACTCAGATTCAGTAGCATAGAATAACCATTGTATTGTGAGCACGGCCCTGCAGGGCAGGAATCAGGGCCAGACTCAGCAGAGATGGCTATCTGCTTCACAGTGCTTGGATCCTCAGCTGAGGAGATGGAACTGAAGGTGCCTGGGCAGTGGGAACTTAAGACTCTCCCAGGGGCTTATTCACCCCTGTGCCAAGTGCCCAATGGGGCCCCTACACTTGGCCTCTCTGTGTGGTCTGACATCCTTTTTGATGCCCTGGTGACCCCAGTTGACTTTTCTCATTGTGACTCAGAGCACAGCATGGCAGCTGCATCAGATGTTCTCAACCTGCCTGGGAAGTCATGCTGTGCCACTTCTGCTGAGTTCTACTGGTCACAGGCATGTCACAAGCCCACATACGTCACACAGGCTTCACCCTTTGATGAGAGGAGAATTCAGGCCACATGGTTAAGGAGCATAGAGGGTGGAAGATGCTGTTGGGGTTGCTTTTGAAAGTTGCAGGCAGAGACGGTCATGTCTCTTACTGCAGTGACTAGTAGTCACTTTTTATAGTAGACACCTGTATAGGATGTCTGTGTGGGCAAATTTGCCTTGGGGTGACACAAGAGAAATCATCCCATCACCTTCCCAGGCCATCAGACCTCCTGCAGGGTATAAGGAAGAAAGCTAAAGGTTGGCCCAGGCTGTAGAAGTGACTTGGAGAAAGAGAACTAGGGAAATGTGTGAGAGCCAGACAGGGCTAAGGCCACCTTGCCGGGACATACCTATGACAGGGTGGAGGGCCTCCCATGACCTTCTGAACCACTCACTTCTGCTCATTCATGTGATCTGGACACCTGCAACGTCTCTCTAGTGGTCCTGACATCCTGAGTAACACACTCTGGGCACCTTGGCAAAACTAAAATCCATCTCACTGAGCTGGGAGAGCTGGTTTGGCAAGAGACCTACTCGTGATTGGGAGGGCTTTAAAATTAAAATGGCAAAACCAATACAATATTGTAAAGTTAAAAAAATGAAAATAAATAAAATTTCTTTTTCCAACTTAAAAAAAATTACATTAAAATTCAGGGAAATGGGGAGATGTGACTCTGACATGTAAAAAGAGGCCTTTGAATGAAAGAGTATGTAATCAGATGAATTTTGCAGAGTCTGCAATGACAATCTATCCTTTTAATGAAAGGATAAAACTGAGCTCCATCCAGTTTCCAGCTCCCTCCCTCCTGCTCCATTTCCTATAAACACTGTCTTTTACTAGAATCTATTTTGTTTTGCAGAAGTGACAGATGTTCAGCTCCTTTTCCTTTATTAAAAAGATCAGGCCCTTTTCCATTTCAGTTTTGGAGTTTTTCCTGAGAGAGGAAGTTGAGTAGCTGTCCAGAAATTGCCAAGTGATGTGATCACCAGAATAATACTTAAGCAGTTGGCGAAGGGTGTGACCTTTAAGTGGCCACTCCTAGGACAACCTATCCCTTCGCTGGCCACAGAAAAGAACTGAAGAAGCCAAGATCAGTCATGTTCTCTGGGACCAGGGTCATTGCTGGATAAAGCGGGTATAAGCCATATGTGTGCCCCTCCCCTCTTCCCAAGCTTCACGTGAGACCTCAACACACAGAAACGCAATGGCCGAAAATAGGAAATCACCCTAATTGCAAGTAAATGGAAAGGAGGGCAAAAGCATGAAAATATCCCTGCCAACCGAGAGCTCATTTTCCAATAGTCTGAACAGCAGTTACCTTAAAACCAGGCTAACACAGCAGCACCATCCTCTGGATTCTGCCCAGCCTTCAGGCCCTTTTTCCCACCAGGAGAGCCCTCAGGCATCAGAAGCATGTACCGTGCATTTGTCCCAAGGCTCCGGTGATGTCCTGGATGGAGACCCTCAGTCGCTGCAGGGCTTGAAGCAAGGAGTCTGGGCTGGACTGCAAGATGGCATTCACGGCCTGAACCAGGGCCTGGAGACAAGATTCAGTCCCTCAGTGCATTCACTTACGGTCCACTGAGGTGGGGAGTCCAGGAAGGGCAGCCCTCTGCCTGTTCCCCTGGGGAGCGCTCCTCACTGGATTGGCCATGAGATCCTCCTGACAGGACAGTCTCTCTGGTCACCAGCTGGATGGACCTGGTTAGGTCTTTCTGGATCTTTCCACTGGCTGCTCCTTCTTGTCCCTCTCAAGGGCCTCCCTCCCTAATTTCCCTCCTTCCTTCTTCTGGAGTTATCACACATGAGCATCCTTCCTACTTCTATGCCTTGAATTGGGACACCTTCACTCCTCAACTCTGTCTTACAGAAAATCAGAATCTGTGGAGCCCTCAGCTCCAGAGCCCCCTTCATTAGCAGCCTCCGCTTTGTCTGAACCCCTTACCAGTATTTTATTTTGTTTCCATAATAAACACACAGAATAAACACATGGATGAGGAGTAAAGTGACCACACAGTTTTACAGTGAAGGAGGGAGCAGTAATAATGGTAGCCCAATCTGGTCACCCCACTCTTGACACAGAAGGCACCCAAAATATGCTTATCAGGGAAGGTGGTGAAAACAGAAATCTAACTCCAACATCTCTAGGCAAGACATGGATGCTCTGTGGACATCTGACCTTCTTGGGACCTGCCTGAGCCTTAAAGGGATTCAAGTTTAAAACCCCAAAGGGCTAGGTGACCTCAAGGATGATACATTTTTAGTTTAGCTAGTTTTTTTTTAAATTTTTTTAACTTTTCATTTTATATTGACGGTATAGCTAATTAACAATGTTGTGATAGTTTCAGGTGGACAGCGAAGGGATTCAACTATACGTACACGTGTGTCTAGTTCCCCGTGCTATACAGTAGGTCTTGGTTGGTTCTCAAGGATGGTTCATTTGAACTCAGAGCCTTTGTATGGCGTCTCCTTCTGCCAGAGATCAGCCTCTGTCTCTCCATCTCTGTCTCTCTGTCTACATTACTCAGGGATTAACTTTCAGATCTGTTATTTCCCGTGGGGAGTTTTGCCCAACCTGTTGAGTCTGAATTAGATTTTAGATGTCTTTACATGAAACTCAGCATTCTTTTTCTCATTACACCCTATATCAGCTCACCTTCCCCCACTGGATCCTGAGCCTCAGTTGGAGGCCAGAGCAATGTCTTTCTTATTCCCCCAGATCTCCCATTGCCTAGAACAATGTTTGTTTGTTGATGGGCAAGTGGTCAATTCTAAGCTTTATGGTAGTTGAGGAAAGGGAGCTAGAACGTATATCTCTTTGCTTAACTAACCAAAACAGGAGTCTATATTGATTCAGTCACTGCAGGGAAAGGGTCTGGGTGGGAAGGAAAGCTCAGACAGATTTCTCATTTAGGAAAAAAAAAAGTGCTTTGGGTGGAAAGATACCTTAATCCCAGGCACAGCTGCTTTCTCCACCAGAACAGTCACCAGTATAAAACCACGCAGGCTTTCTCCCCCAGGGAATGAGATGATGGTGTCCAAGTTCCTTGGGAGGGACAGATGACCACGTGGTTAGAGAGGTTTGGGCACAGTGAGTATGCAGGGCCCAGCAGTGGCCTTGAGTCAGGTAACTGCTAGTCCAAGGTGGAACCAGCAGCTAACCTTCTCAGCTCTGCAAGATGACTGAGGACAAACAGCTCTTCAGCAACATTCAGGAAGGAAAGGGAAACATCTGCTGCAGCCCAAGTTCACCTGAGCTGAGCTCCCAAAGTCTGGCACTTCCACCTCAGGAAACCACTAAAGCACAAGTGGATGAGTAGGGCTGATTTTTCACACACCCTTCCTGTTAGGAACACAGAGTCATAGAGCTCCAGGAAGCATAAAATGATAGTTGCTCTGTCATGTCCGAATCTTTGGGACTCCATGAACTGTGGCCTACCAGGCTCCACTGTCCATGGGATTTCCCAGGCAAGAATACTGGATTGGGTTGCCGTGCCCTTCTCCAGGGGATCTTCCCAATCCAGGGACTGAACTGAACCTGTGTCTGCCACACTGCAGGCAGATTCTTTACCATCTGAGCCATCTGGAAGGCCCAGGCCATGGCTAACTCCACACCCCTTTTCTACAGACAGAAAAATATGGCCCAAAGAAGCAAACTCACTTGCCCAAGTTCATCCAGTTGCTTAGTCACTGGACCTGTTATGAAACTGAGAGCTGTTTCATAACTCAGGCTGGGACTCTCTCTAATCAGTCTCCCCCCGCCCCATCCCCCACCAAATTCTGTATTATAGTAGTGAAAGCTGAAGACTAATAGATGATCATTTTTTTAAATTTTATTTTATTTTTAAACTTTACATAATTGTATTAGTTAGATGATCATTCTTAAATGACCTATTATCACATGGATTCAAATACCCCAGAGCTGGATCCAGTCTATGAAGCATGCAAACTTCATTCCATAAATCACGTCTGCCTCTAACATTTTAAAAACAAGAAGAAATGAAAAACACAAAAGAAAACTAAGTCAGGGACCCCCATAGTTTCAGCAGAGTCACATTTCTGTGCAAAATGGGGTCTTCACCCTTCATCTCTCCATCTTCCGAGCTAAAGCTTTTATGCTGAACCCCTTATTGAGCTGAGGTTTGTTGATTAGAGAGGCAATGTCAACTTAGAGGTTAACTGTGCTCTCTAGTGAAAGAGGAGTTTAAAAATGTCTCAACCAGACTTGTCCTGCAAGCTCCAGTCTCTGTAGTATTTCAAAGGGATTCTGTAGCTGTAGCAGCCACAACCTGCCCTTTGTCCTTTCATAGAAGTTATGGTGAGACCAGAGATCTTTTTCAGATTTTGCGTGCATGTGTGCTAAGTCGGTTCTGTTGTGTCCGACTCTGTGCAACCCCATGGACTGTAGCCTGCCAGTCTCCTCTGTCTGTGGGATTCTCCAGGCAAGAGTAATGGAGTGGGTTGCCATGCGCTCCTACAGGGTATCTTCCTGGCCCAGGGATCAAACCCATGTTTCTTACTTCTGCATTGCTGCATTGGAGGCGGATTCTTTACCACTAGATCATTAGACTTGAAAAAAATCACAAAGAATTAGAGAACTGGTGAAGCTTTGGTGTTTGGGGGGTGGTGAGGAGTGGATTGTTTGTTTGCTCTTCTTGCATTGCCTTTTACTTTTTTTTTTAAATGTACAAACTAGAAAATGTAGCAAAGAAAATTAATTCCTTAATTTACACATAGCAGAGACAACTATTGTTAACTTTTGGGCTGTTGATTTGAGGCATATGTTCTTCTAGTCTTTTGTGTGTGTGTGCGTTTCTATAATTTATATATTACACATGCAATATGGGATGCTTTCTTTTTTGTGTGTTTATTTTATTGTAAGTTTTTACAGTTAGGAAAATCCTAAAGTGAGTATGGGGTCTCAAAGAGTCAGATACAACCAAGTGACTGAACTGAACTACAGTGAGTGAAGGATTTCTGATAGCTTACCTGATTTCCAGTGGTCTAGTCCAAGTTCAGTGATTGAGAAAAGAAAAAGAAAAGAAAGGAACAAATCAGTTTGCAAACTTGATATGCCTTCCAGGGTCATGTGTACACAAGTCTTGTGCATTTGTGAGCAAATGAACAGCAGACACACACACACACACACACACACACACACAGTTTGGATGTCAGGGGCTGCGACTAGACTGTGGACCCGAGGGCAGCAGAATGCACCATCCCAAATACACCACTTTGGTGGATTGTTTTCAATTAAAGGTACTTGAGAAACAGCAGATGCCAAAAGGACACGCTGACCTCTTTGTGCCCCTGAAAGGAGGAAGTAAATCTTCCAGGTGAAGGGCGTCCTCCCTGTACCAGGAGGTAGAGAGATAGTCTTATCACCAGAGACAAGGAGTCAGGGCAGTGGAGCTTGTAGAAACAAGCCTTGCTACCTCTCCCCTAATTAGCTACCCCAAGCCTAAACCCCAGTGTCTTGTCAAGTTTTTACAAATGTACTGCTTCCTTGTCTAGAAGGTATAAAAGCTGCCCGCTTCAGTCACATCTTCAGCTTCATATTTTTATGGAGTTCCAACATGTGCAAAATTAAATTTGTTTTTCCTCTGTTCATCTGTGCGTACATGAGTGCTAAGTCGCTTCAGGCATGTCTCTCTGTAACCCTATGGACCATAGCCAACCAGGCTCCTCTGCCCATGGGATTCTCCAGGCAAGAATACTGGAGTGGGTTGCCATGCCCTCCTCCAGGGGATCTTCCCGACCCAGGGGACTGAATTCGCATCTCTTACATCTTCTGCTTGGGCAGGCAGGTTCTTTACCGCCAGCACCATCTGGGAAGCCCCCTCTGTTCATCTGTCTTGTGTCAGTTTGATGATTAGACTAGCCAAGGAGCCTAGATGTGCAGAAGGGCAAAGTTTTCTTCCCTACAGGTCTTGGTGTGACAGAGTGAGCCAAATCTCAATATACATATCAGACTCAAAACACTGAGACTGTGGCCACCCAGAAAATTTATCTTGTTCCTTTTATATCTTTGTAACAACCTGTCCCAGTGTGTTCAGAGTGGGTTGAGAGGAAACTCCTGTGAACTATGAATTTTGAACTTGTGTTTAAGTTCACCCCTTCTTTGGCACCACAAGTGTGTTAGTCACTCAGTCGTGTCTGACTCCTTGTGACCACATGGATTGTAGCATGCCAGGCTCCTCTGTTTATGGAATTTCCTAGGCTAGAATACTGGAGTGGGTGGCCATTTCCTTCTCCAGGGGATCTTCTGGACCCAGGGATCGAACCTGGGTCTCCACATTGCAGGCAGATTCTTTAATATCTGAGCCACGAGGGAAGGCCCCAGGTAATAAATATGAGCATCCCTTATCCAAAAGAGCTGACAAAGTTTGGACTTTTCCTGTAGCAAGAGAAATCACAAACCTCTCCCTTATCCGGTTTTCATTTGTTCAGATCCCAAGCACCCTCTCCTGTCTTACCCTCCTGGGTTCCTAGTAGCCCAGTTGGCCAGCACCAAGTCCGAGTGAACGAGGATAGGAGGGAGCCCCAGGTTCCTGGAGACCTCAACAAAGGGCAAGGCAAGGTTTCTTGGCAGAATCTTGCGGATATAAATGCAGACGGTTAGCACATTATAGAAAGAATGCAATGGAGGACACAATCTGTCTCTTTTCTTTTTATTGGCATATAATTGTTTTACAATGCTGTGTTAGTTTCTGTATAATTAGCTCCTGTGTAGTTAGTACAGGAAAGTGAATCAGCTACATGTGTACATACATCCCCTTTTTTTCGGATTTTTTTTAGGTCACCACAGAGCACTGAGTAGAGTTCCCTGTGCTATATACTAGGTTCTCATTTGTTATCTATTTTATACATGGTATCAATAGTGTATGAGCTTCCCAGGTGGTACTAGCAGTAAAGAGCCTACCTGCCAATGCAGGAGGCATAAGAGATGTGGGTTCCATCCCTGGGTCAGGAAGATCCCCTGGAGGAGGGCATGGCAACTTGCTCCAGTATCCTTGCCCAGAGCATCCCCTGGACAGAGGAGCCTGACAAAGCCCCATTTCATGGGGTCTCAAAGAGTTGGACATGACTGAGCAACTATGTCAATCTGTTTTTAATTCCTAAAAATTGTGTGGTAAAGAAACAACCTGAGAATAAAAATGGAATTATAAGAGTGATCCATATAATTAATCCATGTAATTAATGTATATAATTAATTAACATATATCCATATAATTAATACAAGTATAACACACAATTCACTCTCATATTTATTCTTTAACAACCTAGTGGATGTATTATTTATGAGTATGGTCTGAAATATATGTGAAAAGTACAAAATTGGAACATGCATGTACATATATAGTATAAAATAATCTCTGAAAATTGTACAATGCAGAGCATGAACAAATGTTGAGGTGTAAGTGGGGATTGAGTTCATGAGCAGTGGGAAAATATCCCCCTCTCTCTCTGTATATATATGTATTTATATATATCCAGATACATAATGTAGATAAATGCATACAAGTGTTTTGTGTACAGTCTTAGTTTTAGGAACAAATATGTGTATATGTTTGTGTGCCTGTGTCCTTTTCTCAGAGAGATGGATGGGAAGACTAGAACATTTCATCATACCCAATAGCAACTTCAAGTAAGTCACCTTAGGACAGTCCCCATTCAATCCCTGAGTAATCTGAGGGCCACTCTAAAGAACTCTATTTGTCCAAATATCCAGAAAAATTACCAGGACCCATGGGGATGGGAGTGGGGGGCTCTAACCATCAACAAAGCTAAATAGATCCAAAAGAATTCTTATGCCTCCTCTTTCCCACTTCCAACTTCCTTCCCCCTTAAAGTAAAAATATCTATTCATAGAAAGTGGAGAGGAGCCAAAGAGCCTCTTGATGAGGATGAAAGAGAGCTGGCTTAAAACTCAGCATTCATAAAACTAGGATCATGACATCCAGTCCCATCACTTCATGGCAAATAGATGGGGAAAAAGTGGAAGCAGTGACAGATTTTATTTTCTTGGGCTCCAAAATCACTGCAGTGGCTGCAGCCACAAAATTAAAAAGACATTTGCTCCTTGGAAGGAAAGCTATGACAAGGGTAGACAGCATATTAAAAATCTGAGACAAAGGTCCATATAGTCAAAGTTATGATTTTTCAGTAGTCATATATGGGTGTGAAAGTTGGACCATAAAGAAGGCTGAGCACTGAAGATGCTTTCAAACTGTGGTGCTGGAGAAGACTCTTGAGAGTCCCTTGGACTGCAAGGAGATCCAACCAGTCCATCCTAAAGGAAATCAGTCCTGAATATTCACTGGAATGACTGATGCTGAAGCTGAAGCAGTCCTTTGGCCACCTGATGTGAAGAACTGACTCACTGGAAAAGACCCTGATGCTGGGAAAGATGGAGGGCAGGAGAAGGGAGGGACAGACAGTGCAGAAATGAGGTGTCTCTATAGTAAGAAAAGTTAAAGGAGGAAATACAGGGAAAGTAGAGATGGTTTGAGGTTGCATGTGGGAATGGGCGTAGGGAGCTCAGTGGTGATCTGGAAGGTCATAGACACACCAGAAGCTGGTGTCTTCCTCCCTTGTCACCTACTTCATCCCTTCCCCAATTGAGGATGCTGGTCTGGAGAACAGAAAGAGGAGGAAAAATCCATTGGGGTGTTCCATCATGTGTGCCTAGACTTCAAACTTTCCAACATCAGACACATGACTCTGAAATTAGACGTCCTGACATTAAAACAGTCTGCAGCAGCTCTCTGCTTACTTCCTGTCTCTTATCTCGCTTTGCTTTGCTTTCATCACTGGGAGTCTCCTCTAATTACTTGAGATACAAATGGTAGAATAAACCTAGGCAAACAAATTAAGAACAGGTAGCTCACTCAAGCTTGGAGAAGCAAAACAAGGGTAACATCCTGATTTCTGTAAAAGGTCCATTTATAAAAAAGTGAAACCAATAGTAATTTATACTGAGCTAAGTGAAACTCAAAGACTTCATGTTCTGAGATTCAGATAAAAACTGTAAAAAGTTATGCAAGGAGTCAGAAGAGATTTGCATGAAATTTTAAGAGACAGACCAGCATTTGGTAGATAACAAGCAACATCAAAAAAATAAGCATAGTGTTATAAACGGTAATGTGTGTCTCTGGGGAATGAAGGCTGCATTAGGGAAATCAGAAGGTCTGGGTTGTGACCCTGGCTTTTCCACAAACTTGCTACCTAGCCTTGGGCCAGAAATTTACCTTCTGTAGTCCTTGGCGGTCTGTAAAATGGGTACGGCATTGCTATACTTAGTGTATGAGGTTGTGAACACTGTGGTTACTGATGTGTGTAAGAGCACAAAATGCTGTAAAACGGAAGTCATTCAGTGTTTCCTAATATCTTATGACTTGCCTTCAAATGCAACAGTTTAAAATTCCTAGAAGAAGGTGAGTGTCAGAAAGAAAAATAAAAAGAAAATGCCAAAACAAATGAAAGGGCTTCCAGTTCCAAAGAAAATTAACTGCCTGGCCAGGTGGGGAGAAATGGTCTTTCATTTAAATGGGCCTTTTGCACTTCATTTTACTGCTGCTCTTGGGTAATAGCTAAGTCATGTCTGACTCTTTGAGACCCCCACGGACTGTAGGCCCCCAGTCTCCTCTGTTCCTGGGCTTTCTCAGGCAAAAATACTGGAGTGGGTTGCCATTTCCTTTTCCAGGAGATCCTCCCGACCCAGGGATTGACCTCATCTCTCCTGTATTGCAGGCAGATTATTTACCACTGACCCACCTGGGAAGCCTTTGTGCTTCCTTCATCTCAGACCCAAAGGGAAGAACATGAAAGGACACATTTACCAGGAAAACAGTGTGGACAGTGTTCTCCAGGTACAGGGAACCTCCATATGACAAGACAGGAGTCCCTTTGTCCCTACCTCTTTGGGCTGCGTCTCTCCATCCTGCCAGACATATCCCATGGTGATAAAGCTCAGGACTAGGCGTGCCAGGCGCCACTCTCGGTAACCTGTAAGGAACTGGCAGTTCAAGAGCGGCATCTGTTCAGGAGAAATGTCCAGAGGTTACCAGTTGCAACTGGTTCCAAATAGGAAAAGGAGTACATCAGGGCTGTATATTGTCACCCTGCTTATTTAACTTCTATGCAGAGTACATCATGAGAAACGCTGGACTGGAAGAAACACAAGCTGGAATCAAGATTGCCGGGAGAAATATCAATAACCTCACATATGCAGATGACACCGCCCTTATGGCAGAAAGTGAAGAGGAACTCAAAAGCCTCTTGATGAAAGTGAAAGAGGAGAGTGAAAAAGTTGGCTTAAAGCTCAACATTCAGAAAATGAAGATCATGACATCCGGTCCCATCACTTCATGGGAAATAGATGGGGAAAGAGTGGAAACAGTGTCAGACTTTATTTTTGGGGGCTCCAAAATCACTGCAGATGGTGACTGCAGCCATGAAATTAAAAGACGCTTACTCCTTGGAAGGAAAGTTATGACCAACCTAGATAGCATATTGAAAAGCAGAGACGTTACTTTACCAACAAAGGTCTGTCTAGTTAAGGCTATGTTTTTTCCTGTGGTCATATGGATGTGGGAGTTGGACTGTGAAGAAAGCTGAGCACTGAAGAATTGATGCTTTTGAACTGTGGTGTTGGAGAAGACTCTTGAGAGTCCCTTGGACTGCAAGGAGATCTAACCAGTCCATTCTGAAGGAGATCAGCCCTGGGATTTCTTTGGAAGGAATGATATGAAGCTGAAACTCCAGTACTTTGGCCACCCCATGCGAAGAGTTGACTCATTGGAAAAGACCCTGACGCTGGGAGGGTTGGGGGCAGGAGGAGAAGGGGACGACAGAAGATGAGATGGCTGGATGGCATCACTGACTTGATGGACATGAGTCTGGGTGAACTCTGGGAGTTGGTGATGGACAGGGAGGCCTGGTGTGCTGCGATTCATGGGGTCGCAAAGAGTTGGACACGACTGAGCGACTGAACTGAACTGAACTGAACTAAATGGCCTTGGGAGTTTTGTGGTTTGAAGGGTCCTTTGGGTGTAACTGGTAGGTTATCTTTTAGTTAAGGTGATCCTCACACACTCATTTCTGCCCTGATCTTAGGATACTGCAGTAAGAGAGGTCTTTCACATGATGTTGTTCATGAAATACCAATACTTACATCCCATGCAAGCCCCCAAATTGTCCCCATGGTAATGCCTGGACACTGGTCACCATTACTGAAGTGGCAGCTTGATTGGAGTGTTCTATAAACAGAATAAAGTAGTCCCAAGACTGACATCATGTATCAAATGTGGAGTCTCCCAGGGCAAGTTTTACAGTCCTGCCTTATCAAACACCTTCTGCTTAATGGGTACCATTGTACTCCAGTAACAGCCCAGCTGCTGTGGGCGTGACTCTTTTGGTGTAATTCCTAGATGAAAAGGTAAACAGAGCCCAACGGAATTAGGAATCCACCCAACAAATTCCCTCCTAGGAGGTGGTTGGGGGAGCCCAAAGGCTGTTCAGTCCTTGTCCTAACCCTCCAGGTGACCCTGGGTGGGTCTTTCCACTTCTCCACTGGCTTCCTCTTCAAGATGAGTCATAGGGAAGTGTGAAGGTCATGTTGCTGCTGAAATCATCACCCTGTACACAAATATGTTATCACTGACAGCCCTGCCTATGCAAACAGTACCAGTTTCTTGGTTTAGTTCTGGCCAGTCCTGCCTTTTTCGGTTGACACCAACAGCCTCTGAGCTCTAATTTCCCTGCACATCCCTGCTGGGTTTCCTCGGTGCCCCCCAATCCTGCCCCTAGTTCTAGACATAGTCAGATCTAGATCCTTCCAGGTGCCCCTCTCTGGGATCCCAAGCGCCAGAAGGGCGGCTGTGGACATGGCATGTATCTCTTTGAGAGAGGAGTGGGATGGGACCAGGGGTCCTATCGCCCACCGCCTCGCAGAGGCTTCTGTCCCTGGGATGGGACTCCGTCCTCCGTGGTCTGCTAGGGGCAGCCTTTCCCTGTCTTCTGCTTTGTACCAGATTCCACATTTCACCCTAAAAATTGGCTGAGATACAATCTTGAAAGTTCTGTGCGTTAGAGGGGTGTGGGCGGGGGAGGGAGGGAAGAGGGGAAAGGCGGGGTTGGGGGGACCAGTGACATATTGCATTTTAACAAGAACCAGCCTGAAAATTACAACCACAGTTATTTATTCAGTACTTATGCTAAGGCAGTTACTAAACTGTCCAAGCCTTGATGCTAAAAGCTTCTCACTCAGGTTGGTATCCCATTTTCTCCCAAGACCCGTAGGCCAGAACCGAGTATCAGCGAGGGTAAGATATTCACCCAAGGTTACAGAACCAGGAGGGACTGAGCCAGGATTCCAGTTCAGTTCTGCTGGCCACTGCCCTGTGCTATGAAGTCCGCTCTGCCAGATGGAAATCTGAAAGCCATATGTGTCATTTTACATTTTCTATCAGCCACATTTTGAAAATAGGAAAGAAAAAACAAAACAAAACACTAAAGTAGAATTAGTTTTAATAACATTTTATCAAGGTTAATATATGCAAAATGTTAACACGTGATCAATATTTAAAATATTGAGATATTTCACACTCTCCTTTTATAGTAAGTCTTCAAAATCCAATGGATATCTGACATGTTAATTTGTCCCAGTCATATTTCAAAGGCTCAGTGGCCATGAGTGGCTACGGGGTACCTATCCTGCAGCCTCAAGGTAAAGGAATAAAGTTCCAAGATGTTCTGGGGTCACCTTCTGTTTTTCCTAGCTCAAGATTTATAATCAACTCTTTTTCTCCAAGGAGCCCTACTTCCGTTGATTGGAAAAGAGTTCAAATAAATGGGCACTGGGTTTGCTCTTTGCTACTGGAATGCCACTGTTTCGAGATCCTCACAGTGGGCAAAGTTAGGGAATAGTGCATGTGTATGGGGGTGGGGGTGTGCCCTGGTGGCTCAGGGGTAAAGAATCTGCCTGCAATGCAAAGAACCCAATGGACCTGGGTTCCATCCCTGGGTCGGGAAGATCCCTTGGAGGAGGGCATAGGAATCCACTCCATTATTAATGCCTAGAGAATCCAATGGACAGAGGAGCCTCGCAGGCTACAGTCCATGTGGTTGCAAAGAGTCTGACACGACTGGATGAATAAGCAGCAAGTTGTGTGTGTGTACACCTGTTATGCTGCCGCTGCTGTTTAGTCCCTAAACCATGTCCAACTCTTTTGCAATCCCATGGACTATAGCCCGCCAAGCTCCTTTGTCAATGGGATTTCCCAAGCAAGAATACTGAAGTGGGCTACCGTTTCGTTCTCCAGGGTATTTCCTTACCTAGGGATAGAACTCGCATCTCCTGCTTGACAGGAAGATTCTTTACCACTGAGCTACCTGGCAAGCCCGTACACCTATTATATACACTGTCTATCCACACAAATGTATTTGTCCATCTATGTATCAGTGTGCATGTGTGTGTATATAAGGGCGTCCCAGGTGGCACTAGTGGTAAAGAACCCACGTGGTGATGGTGGCTTAGTCGCTGGGTCATGTCCGATGCATGCGACCCCATGGACTGTAGCCTGCCAGGTTCCTCTGTCCGTGGGATTCTCCAGGCAACAATACGGGAGTGGGTTGCCATTTCCTTCTCCAAAGAACCCACATAAATGATGCTAAAATGCTAAACATATCAGATGTCTCCAACTCTAACCTGGTGTCACAGGTTGATCTTATTTTCCTCCCTTGCTAATGTATAACTTGCATCTCTGACAGTGAAATATCATCCACAATTCATTTATTTATTTGCTCAGCTAGTGTGTGTGTACACACACACACACACACAGACACACGCACAGCGGTTTCAGAACTGTTCAACTGTACTGCTTTGCAAAACAAATTCACCAACTTGAGCGCAGTGATTACAAATGTTCTTTTTTAATCCAGCACCAGTCATAGCATCACTTTCCTGAGTAACCTAGGTCACCTCCTTTTCCCTACCCTCTTCCCTAAAATGATGTCACGCATCTGTAGGACAGCTAGATTCACCTAGGTGTTATTGTCTGCATTCCATTCCAGCATCTCCCAACATTCTGGTTAATATTTTAAAACTTGCAGACACTTCACTATGTGATACACAATTCTATGGGTTTCACAAATGCATAGAATCACATATCCACCACCAGAACACCATAGATAACAGTTATGTTATCCTAAAATCCTCCTTTAGTAATCATTCCTCCTCAGTCCCTCATCACCATTGACCTGTGTTCTGTCCTTATAGTGTTCACCTTCTCTGCAATGTCACATGAATGGAATCAGGATGTGTAACCTTTTGGTTGTGACATGTTTCATTTAGCAAAATGTACATAAAGTTTATCCATATTGTTGAATAAACCAATAGCTTATTCATTTTTGCCATTGAATAGCATTCCATCATATGAAGACAACTCAGTGTCTTCCAGACTGCTGTAACAAAGTACCACAGGCTAGATGGCTTATGAACAACGGAAATTTAATTATTTTGATTTTGGAAGCTGGCAGTCCAAGATCAGGGTGCCAGCATGATTGGGTTCTATTGAGAACCATCTTGCTGTCTTCTTGCTGTATCTTCCCATGACAGCAACAGAGTGTCATAGAGCCCTGGGGTCACTTTGATAAGGGCACTCATCCTATTTATAACTATCTCCTTCTTCTCTCATGATCTGATTACCTTGGGTGATGGTTGATTTGATGCATCAGTTTGACTAGGCTAAGAGAAGCCCAGATGGCTGGTAAACATTTTGGGGTGTGTCTCTGAGATTCTGGAAGAGGTTCTGGAAGAGATGAGGACTGAGTAAGGAACCTCACCTCACCAGCTCATGTGGAATCACTGCTCTGTTTAGGACCTGAATAGAACAAAACAGTGGAGAAAGGGTGATGTTGCTCTGTTTCAGCTGGGACAGCCACTTCCCCTGATCCCTAGGATTAGCACTCCTAGTTCTTAGATCTTCAGACTCAGACTGGAACTTGCACACTGGCTCCCTGGATTCTCAGCTTTCCTGGGCCTCCTCCAACTAGCAGGTGGCAGATTGTGGGACTTCTCAGCCTAGGTAATCATGTGAGTCAACCCCTCCTAATAAGTCTCTTTCTATATAGATAGGGGAAAAAAACAACAACAACAACAAAAAAGAGTCTTTCTCAGGAGATCTCTGACTAATCACCTTCAAAGGCTCTGCATCCTAACACCATCACATTGGGGATTAGGGTTTCAATGTATGAATTTGGGAACCACAATGTTCAGGCCTTTGTACTCAGTTTAAAATTCCCCTGTTGAGGGACCTCTTGGTGGTTTCTGGTTTAGATAATCACTTACACATCAGCTTTTGCATGAACACAAAATTTTGGTTTACTTGGGTAAATATTTAGTAATGTGATTGCTGGGTCATATGGTAATTCTTGATTTGAATCTGCCACCTGGATGGAAGGGGAGTTTGGGAATGGACACACGTATGTGTATGGTTAAGTCTCTTCCCCGTTTACTGGAAACTATCATAACACTGTTAATTGGCTATGAGTGAAAGTGAAAGTGTTAGTCGCTCAGTTGTGTCTGACTCTTTGAGACTCCTTGGACTGTAGCCTGCCAGGCTCCTCTGTCCATATAATTCTCTAGGCAAGAATACTGGGAGCGGATAGCTATTCCTTTCTCCAGGGGCTCTTCCCAACCCAGGGACAAAACCTCGGTCTTCCCCATTGCAGGCAAAGGTCTTTCTGAGCCATCAGAGCCATACCCTAACACAAAATTATACATTTTTTTTTTTTTAAAGAACCTGCCAGGGTAGCTGTGATATTTTGAAGGCCTTCTTCCAGGGTAGCTGTAATATTTTGCATTCCCATCAGCAATGTGAATGAGAGTCTCTTTGCATATATTATCACCAGTGTTTGCTATCTCCAGATTTTTAAAAAATGTTAGCTGTTCAAATAGGTGTTAAATTACCTTTTAGTACTTATTATCATAGATAAATAGTCCTATATTCCTCTGTAAGTCCCCTGCTGCTAACTGCTGCTAAGTTGCTTCAGTCGTGTCCGACTCTGTGCGACCCCATAGATGGCAGCCCACCAGGCCCCACCGTCCCTGGGATTCTCCAGGCAAGAACAGTGGAGTGGGTTGCCATTTCCTCCTCCAATGCATGAAAGTGAAAGTGAAAGTGAAGTTGCCCAGTCATGTCCGACTCTTAGCGACCCCATGGACTGCAGCCTACCAGGCTCCTCCATCCATATGATTTTCCAGGCAAGAGTACTGGAGTGGGGTGCCATTGCCTTCTCCGGTAAGTCCCCTAGTTTTGTTGTTATTCCTTCCTGATTAAGGCTTATCAACGATTTCTGAAGAATCTGCTAACACTGGCTGTATAACTGAGAAAGTCTCTTGGCTCAATTCTTTTATAGGACTCCAACAATAAATCAGTGTGACTTCATGCAGAGGGAGAGGAACCCTAACCATGGGGCTTCTGAGAATTCCATGCCTATTCTGACCCAGCTACATCTTATCCATCAATTTCCTGACAATTCTCAACCAGATTGCCTTCTTTATTTAAAGAACAAATATTTGTTGAGTGCTTAATATAATATAGTCCAGGAATTTTTCTGTGTAGGCTCTGGAAATTTTAGGGAAACACATATCGTACCAGAAGCAAGTGTTATTCCACTCATCACCAAGGGTGAGATTATTTTAGTTCTGTGGATAAAGTCACCATAGTCAGTGGTCAGCTGACCCATGTCTACAATGTTGAGAAAGAAAAGTGGTGAGAGGATGAAAATAGGGTAGTGAGAAAGGGTCAAGGAGAAGAACACAAGATGTTGTACCTCGTTTACTTGAGCTCGAAGCTGGCGGCTCTCAATCAACTGGGGAAGTCTGTTGGCAATTTCCATCCAAGGACTATAGTGACCAGGGAGTTCTCTCTGCATTCAGAAAATTCAAATGTCTCAGTATTTTACACCTTTTTGTGAAGCAGCCTCATTGCTACTTTCAGATTTCAGTCTTAAGGCAGAATTCAGATCAATTCTATTCAACAAATACTGAGAATTCACTGAATCCAATGAGAGGCACTACAGATACCCAGGTGACTAAAATGCAGTGCTTGCAGTTAGGAGCACGTGACTCCTAAGGGATAAGTAAAGTGTCATCAGACGTAACCCATGCAGTATAATATGTTTGATTATGGATGTGTGTAAGCTTAAGAAAGGGCTCCCCCGGGGGCTCAGTGGTAAAGAATCTGCCTACAATGCAGGAGCCGCAGGAGACGTGGGTTTGATCCCTGGGTTGGGAAGATCCCTTGGAGAAAGGCATGGCAACCCACTCCAGTATTCTTGTCTGGAGAATTCCCATGGACAGAGGAGCCTGGAGGGTTGCAGTCCATGTGGTCACAAAGAGTTGGACACTACTAAAGTGACTTAGCATGGCATAGTAAGCTTAATAACTAGGAGAGGAGGGAGTGGTTAATTGCGTTATTCTAGAGGATTAAAGGGAAATGGTCATAGAAACATGACTGTTGGGGCCGGTAATAGGGTCTGAAAGTGACATTTCTAGTTGGCAATTTGAAGATGAGAAGGCATGTTTTCAAACAGAGCAGATGATGGATAAATCATCTGTTCTTGGGATTATAGTTCATTCCGTATTACTCAAATCTAAAGTTTAAGAGACATGACAAATTAATGACAAATGACTCATAACAAATGTGAGTCACTCATTCATTAGTGAGGTGGATGAACCCAGAGCCTGTTATACAGAATGAAGTAAGTCAGAAAGAGAAAAAGAGCTATCATATATTAACTCATATATAAGAAATCTAAAAAGGTGGTACTGATAAACCCATTTGCAGGACAGGAATAGAAACACAGAGGATGGACCTGTAGACACAGCAGGGGAAGGAGTGGGTGGGACGAATTGAGAGAGTAACATTGATATTTATACATTGCTGCTGCTACTGCTGCTGCTAAGTCGCTTTCAGTCGTGTCCGACTCTGTGTGACCCCATAGACAGCAGCCCACCAGGCTCCTCTGTCCATGGGATTCTCCAGGCGAGAACACTGGAGTGGGTTGCCATTTCCTCCTCCAATGCATGAAAGTGAAAAGTCAAAGTGAAGTCGCTCAGTCATGTCCGACTCCTGGCGACCCCATGGACTGCAGCCCACCAGGCTCCTCGGTCCATGGGATTTTCCAGGCAAGAGTATACATTACTCTGCATAAAATAGAAAGCTAGTAGGAAGCTTCTATATAACACAAGGAGCCCAGCCTGGCACTCTGTGAAGACCTAGGGGGTGGGATGGAGCGGGGGAGGTTCAAAGGAGAGGGGATATATGTATGCTTATGACTGTATCACCATAGGTAGGCTCACATTCCCTACCTATGGTGATATAGGTGTCTTCCTGTCTCCACATGCAAGCAGGGCATCTTTCATAGGAGAGATTTATTTCCTGCTTCTAGGGAGACAGAAAAGAAGGTCAAAGTTCCGTTTGAATTTACTGTTTCTTTCTGTTTTTAAATGGCCTTTTTATTTTATTTTTTTTAATTTATTTATTTTTAATTGGAGGATAATTGCTTTATAATATTGTGTTGGTTTCTACCATATGTCAACACGAATCAGCCATAGGTATATATATATATCTATCCCTTCCCTCTTGAACCTCCCTCCCACTCCCACCCTGACTGTTTCTTTAGTAACTTTAGTTCAATATAATCAATATGAAGGATTTCCCTGCTGGCCCAGTGGTTGGGATTTTGCCTTCCAATGCAGGTGGTGTGGGTTCAATCCCTTGTTGGGAAATGAAGATTCTACAAGCTTTGTAGTCAAAGAGTCAAAATGTAAAACAGAAGCAATATGATAACAAAATTAAAGAAAGACTTTAAAAGTAGTCCACATCAAAAAAAAAAAAGAAAGAATGTAAAGAACAGAAGACAAAATAATCAATATGATTGAGGCATATTCAGGGGTGACTTTCCTAGGGCCCCAACAATATGGGTATTCACAAAGAAGAAATTGTACCATTTTCTCCTCATGTATTCTTCACTCAGTCCCTCAGTTTCTCAAGGTAGAGTCCACTGCACTCCCCTAGTCTCTCAGAGTAAAAGTCATTTATAAGCATAATGGTCATTTCCCCTAGCAGTGATGCAGAGTTGAAGAAAGCTGATAACTGACCCAAGTTTGGGGATTTACAGAGTGGTGGCAGGGTCAACCATGCTCACACTCACAGGGGCAGAGAGATTTACAGTTAACTGACTCTGAACTGGCAATTCGTTTTTCTGCTGTTTTACAAACAACAATTGAATGCAGCAACAGAGACAAGGGAATATAATATTTTCAAAGGAAATCACAGAAGGAGACTCATAGTATTCAGGAGGTCTTTTTAAAATGGGTTTGAGAAAAAGCTGTAAGTAAGTCATCACCTCTGGCTTTCTTTCTTTGGTACCTAGAAAAGGGATCATATTCTGAGAATTAAAGCACCCTGGGGAATTCCCTGTGGTTAGGACTTGGTACTTTCACATTGGTGGCCTGAGTTCAATGCCTGATATGGGAACTGCTGCTGCTAAGTCGCTTCAGTGGTGTCCGACTCTGTGCGACCCCACAGACGGCAGCCCACCAGGATCCCCCGTCCCTGGGATTCTCCAGGCAAGAACACTGGAGTGGGTTGCCATTTCCTTCTCCAATTCAGGAAAGTGAAAAGTGAAAGTGAAGTCGCTTAGTCGTGTCCGACTCTTAGCGACCCTATGGACTGCAGCCTACCAGGCTCCTCCATCCATGGGATTTTCCAGGCAAGAGTACTGGAGTGGGGTGCCATTGCCTTCTCCAATATGGGAACTACAATCCCACAAACCATGTGACACAGCCAAAGGATTTATGTTTCTGGGCTTACATGGAAATCTTTAAATACTCCAGTGTTCCTCAATCTAAGCCACCCTCTATTCTTTAATATCTCCTTTCCCCTTAGACTCCTAGATGCTTCTTACCCTTCTTCCTCTTTTTCATCCACTCCATTCTTTAAACAGTTCAAGTGTTTGGACTCTGGTATCACACCGCAAGTATAAGAAAACAGTGAGCTTTGAGAACCTCTGGGTTCTCCAAGTGCAGTCCCCATCCGGCAGCATTGGGATGATGTGGAAACTTGTTAGATATGCAAATTTGGAGGGCTTCTCCCCAGACATATTGAACCCAAAACTCAGGGCTGGGGCCCAGCTTCTGTGTTTTAGCAAGCCCTGTAGGTGAAACTAATGTAACCAAAAGATTGAAAACCACTGATATGGCGACCTCAAAAGCGAAGGGAAAAAGGATGTTAAAGCTAGTTCACAATCCATTAAAAATGTACCCACCAGGGTTTCCTTGGTGGTCTAGTGGTTGAGAATCCACCTGTTAATACAGGGGGCATGGGTTTGATTGCTGATCCGGAAATATTCCACATGCTGAGGAGCATCTGAGCTGGTGCCCTGTGACTGCTGAAGCCCGGGTGCCTAGAGTCTGTGTTCCGCAACAATAGAAGCCACCATGATAGGAAGTCAGCACCCTTCGAGGAAGGATAGTTCCCCACTCCCGGCAACTAGAGGAAGCCTACGCACAGCAATGAAGACCCAGAGCAACCAAAAATAAAACTTAAATAAACAAATAACTCTTTTTTTTAAGTACCCACCCTTCCTGTGGGCTTTTCCTCTAGGAGCTGAATAAAATATTGAATTATGTTCATTACTTTCTGACTGCCAGATTATTTTTTAAATTACAGTGTCGGGGCAGGTTGAGCTGATGAGTATTTCTCTACACAGCATCCCTTTCGGTGTTAGACACCTGCAGAGAATCCTAATGTGCTATGAATGAATATTGGTAATTGCTTACAATTTTTGGCTATCATTAACAAATCTGAAATAGTCATTCTTATACGTGCATTTTTAGGTATTGTCTCATTAACAGGATAAATTTATAAATATGGATTTATTGAGTGAAAGATTTTTGCTTGTGAAATGGTTGAGAGCTACTTCTTGGTTTTCTTACAGAAAAGTTACATGAATTGATAGTTGCATTTATATAATATGTAACATATAATGGGAGTGCCAGTTTATTTATGATTCTAACAAGGTTGAGCATTACCAAACTTTTTTGTTGTTATTTTTAAAGATACATACATTGGATTCTTTGCACTAAAATTCTATAGTTATTTTAATATTCAATAATAAAATAAACATCCAAAAATATTCCTTTCTCAAAAATGATGATTAAAATAATGTAGTCAATGTTGATGACAAGACAGTCAAAAAGCATAGAATTTGGAAAGTGGAAAGTAAAATTACTCTTGTTCTCATCCTCTCATCTAGCAGTAATGACCCTCAGAAGTTTGTGTGGTTTTCCAGAAATTTTGTATGTTATCATTGTATTGTTTACATTTCTGTGATTTTTGATGAGTTTGAATATCTTGTCTTATGCTTTGTCATTGCATTTTGGGTGCAGGTGTGAAACTGCCATTCATATCAGGGTAGTCAAATGAGCCAGCATTTTCATTTATGCATTGGGTTTTTGGTTATACTTAGAAAGTTTTCTTGTCCCAATATTACTTCTTTTTAGAATATTTCTAGTTTAACTGTTGATGCTTGCTTCTCTAATCTATCTACACTTGTGTTGTGAGTTAGGATAGATTATCTCATCAGTGCTCTTTCAAAATAGAGGAAGTTCAAGCCAGAGAAATTAAGAAACTTTCTCAAGGTTACACATCTCGTTGGTGGTCAGGCCAAATCACTTCTGACTCAAAGTTCAGTGTACTTTCCAGCACCTCCTGAGAGTAAACACACAAGTTCCTTCAAAAGCACTTGATATACTGAAGTGTTTAGAGTTGTTTTTTTTTTTTCTAATTTAATTTAATTTTATTTTATTTTTAAACTTTACAATATTATATTAGTTTTGCCAAATATCGAAGTGAATCCGCCACAGGTATACCTGTGTTCCCCATCCTGAACCCTCCTCCCTCCTCCCTCCCCATACCCTCCCTCTGGGTCGTCCCAGTGCACCAGCCCCAAGCATCCAGTATCGTGCATCGAACCTGGACTGGCGACTCGTTTCATACATGATATTATACATGTTTCAGTTCCATTCTCCCAAATCTTCCCACCCTCTCCCTCTCCCACAGAGTCCATAAGACTGATCTATACATCAGTGTCTCTTTTGCTGTCTCGTACACAGGGTTATTGTTAGCATCTTTCTAAATTCCATATATATGCGTTAGTATACTGTATTGGTGTTTTTCTTTCTGGCTTACTTCACTTTGTATAATAGGTTCCAGTTTCATCCATCTCATTAGAACTGATTCAAATGTATTCTTTTTAATGGCTGAGTAATACTCCATTGTGTATATATACCACAGCTTTCTTATCCATTCATCTGCTGATGGGCATCTAGGTTGCTTCCATGTCCTGGCTATTATAAACAGTGCTGCGATGAACATTGGGGTACACGTGTCTCTTTCCCTTCTGGTTTCCTCAGTGTGTATGCCCAGCACTGGGATTGCTGGATCATAAGGCAGTTCTATTTCCAGTTTTTTAAGGAATGAACACTAAAAAATTAATTTCTATGTTAAAAGACATGGTAATGGGTTAATGTCTTATGTGGCACAACCATCACAAACTTTAGGGTTATATTTTCTACTCAAAAGAAATCACTTGCAGCTCTTTTGAACAAAATTTTGCAAGTTAACACATAGTTTCAGAGATTCAGTCCTACTCAATAGTAAGTAGCATGTCAAAAAAGAAGCATAGTTCTTAAGGAAGGTAATTAAGTAATCCTAAGGTGAAACTGCTAGTTAGACAGGGCTCCAGGTGATATTGACTAAAACTCAGCCCTCCTTTTGCTCTGCTTTGGATAGTTCTTCTCAATACATTTATAATCTAAAAAAGAACAGATTTTATAGGAGTCATGTATTTTATAGAAACACTAAACTGTATTATACTGGTTCATGAAATCAGCTTCTGGTTAAGAAAATAGTACAGAAAGCTAAAAAAAAAAAAATTAAAAGTTTAAGTGAAATTAAACCAGTCAAATGTCAATACGGAAAAGTTGGATGCTAATGTTAGTATCATAAAAATTAGAATGTGATCTATTGGACTGAGTAGAATTTGAAAGAGATGATTTTTAGGGAAATAAAAGACTGGAAAAATGGAAAGAGGCTGGTGTGACATAGCTGCCAAGTAAAGAGGAGACAGAAATATGAGATGACTTTGAAGAGATGGGTAGGCAGCACGAGCAGTCCCTAAGGATACACCTTACCAAAGTATAGGATTTTGTTCTAAAGAGAGGAGTTACGTGGTTTGATTTTTTTTTTTTTTTAATTTAAGGGTCACTCTGACTGCCATGCAGGGAGTGTATTATAGTTGGGCAAGAGGGGAAATAAAGACAGATTACAAAGCAACAGTCCAGGAAGAAATGGTGGTGGATTGCACTAGGGTGGAAAAAGAAAGGTGGGCAGCCAAGAGCTAGATTTCAGAGACAGGGATGAATTCATTCACAGGAGTCATTGGAGAATAATAAAGATTACTGCAAGACTCAATTACAAAATACGTAGTTAAGGTTAACACAGGTCTAGTACAAAGTGAACACTGACTAAATAATATTTAATAACTATATATTATAAAGGGGTTATTATAGGAACTAAAAAATTCCATTCTCAATGAAATATAGAAGAATGATATCAATTAATTTTGCTAATACTTTGAAAATCTGAATTGAAACCCCAATTGAAAAACCGTAAAAGGTCGTTTTTTGTTTGTTCTTTTTTCACCTAGAAGTGTGAAATCTTCTAGGTGAAATAAGCTTCTAGGCCAATAAGCATAGAGGAAATGAAAAATATAATTAAAAACGTATCACCTAAAATCTGTCCTTTCTTAAGAATGATAATATATTATCTGTTCCAGAGCACAGATGAAGATGAGAAAGCACTTAATGCAATTTGTGAAGATAACAGACCCTCAGGACTAACCCCTGAAACTGTAACACTACTGTGGTGTATGAATACAAAAAGGTAATTCTTAAATAAAATGTTATCAAACTGAATTCACTAGTATAAAAGACCAACCCATGTTTGGCATTACTGTGAGCATATTTTGACATTGGAAAGTTGTTGTTGTCTTTTAGTTGCTAAGATGTATCCAACTCTTTTGCAACCCATGAATTGGAGCCCGTCAAGTTCGTTTGTCTGTGAGATTTCCCAGGCAAGAAGACTAGAGTGAGTTATCGTTCCCTCTTCCACTGGATCCCCACCCAGAGACTGAACCCACGTCTCCTGCATTGCAGGTGGATTCTTTATCACTGAGCTGCCAGGGAGGCCCCTGGAAAATTGTTACAATACGTAAAATCAGAAAAGCCAAGAAAAAGTATAGAAAATGTTTAGAAAGAATATTTTGATAAGTTGTTTGAGGGCATGCCAAAGTTTATGATTCTAACAATGTGCTTAGTCGCTCAGTTGTGTCCGACTCTTTGCCACCCCCTGGATTGTAGCCCACCAGGCTCCTCTGTCCATGGGGATTCTGCAGGCAAGAATACTGGAATGGGTTGCCATTCCCTTCTCCAGGGGATCTTCCCAATCCAGGGATCAAATCTAGGTCTCACACACTGCAGGTGGATTCTTTACCATCTGAGCTACCAGGGATGCCCCAAAGTAACAGTAAATGGATGTTAAAATGCCCTCCAAGGTGGAACTTGGCAACGATAAATTTTCTTTTTTTTTTTTTAAACTGTTTCTTTTTGTTTGTCTTTTTTTCTGGAGGATGTAAATAGATTTGGGACTAAGGTTCTGTAGCTTTGGACAGCAGCTACTACAGAGAGGGGTTCACCATCTCTGCCCACTTGTCTCCATTTAGAATAAGAGCGCAGGAGTTTCTACGATGAAGATTGGACAAGCATTAAAATTTTTCATTGGTGACAAACTGATTCATCCACCTAGGGGAACTACATCTTTTGTTCTGGTTTCATCCTCTATCAAAATTGTTTTCTAGGCTGGGAGCAGAGAGTTCACATTAATTCACATCTGTAAACTAAGTGTTCTGAAACATTAAAAGTAGTGCAAAAATATGCAGTGGACTGAAACGATAAAAAAAATCCCAGCAAAAAAATTGAAGAAATAGCGAATCAGGGGAGGTACATTAATCTGACACTAGAGAGAGTGAATGCCCAGAGGTTAGAATGAAGAATGGGGAAGCATCCTAAGCAAAGGTCCTCAAAATTAGCTCACGATTACAAGTTAATTTTAGGAACAAGATAAGCAATTTTTGTGGGAATGACTTGGTTGGTTTGAATTAAACCATCAGAAGTTTCATATATTGGTTGTATTTATAGAGGGAAAATTAACCAAAATGTCTAATGCCATTAAATTGGAATGTTTTATCATGCAAATAGGATTTAATGAAACCATTAAAATTATATTGTTAAGACTGATTAATTTCAGGCAGTTTTATTTTATAGCATTGAGTTAAAAACACACAATGCAGGTTTGGATATGCAATAGAATTACAACTTTGCAGCTTTGCAAACACATAGACACACATATATACACAGACAAATACATAGCCAAACATACACACCCTTAGATAAATTATCCCCAGATACCTAAGGTATATTGATTTTATGGTAGAGTTATGAATAATCAATTTCCTACTTTTAAGAATCTTCCAATGTGAACTTGATATGAATTTATTAAGTTGGTAACAAAATACTCACATTTAGATTTTTTTCATAAAAAATTTTGTCGCTAATGATGTGCCACTGAATTTTAGTAGTCTCCTAATTTCTAAAGATTAATAATAAAATAAATATTCAATAAAAGGAGTTTGAAGTAAGATTTCAAGCAGAGGATGGTCAATTTATAGTACACATTAACCTGATATTATATATAATTGAAAGAATTTTTTTAATCAATAATGGGGTCTTAAGTTGTGATTACGGAGAAGGCAATGGCACCCCACTCCAGTGTTCTTGCCTGGAGAATCCCAGGGACAGAGGAGCCTGGTGGGCTGCTGTGTATGGGGTCGCACAGAGTCGGATATGACTGAAGCGACTTAGCAGCAGCAGGAAGTTGTGATTAAAAGCAGTTGGGAGACAATTATGGTAATTATATACTATAAAATCAAATTAGGACATAATTTGATAAATATTGACATAATTATGGTATGAAATGTCATAACATATTCCTTCTCAAATTGGTCATGATTTAGGAAATCTATATTATATAGTAGTAACTTATCCTGTTGTTAACAGGACCTGGACCTGGGCCTGGCTTAGTCTTTAGTTTCAGACTGAAATCACAGAGTGTCAGCATAATGAGGGGTTTTCTTAATTTGATCCTCCTCATACATGACATGTTATCCTCACACAAGTAAAGTAGGTAAAAAGAGAGCAAATATGACTTGCTAGTTTTAAAACTAGTAAGAGATTTATCTAGACTTCAAATTCAAATCAATGTGGCTATTATAGTGTTGTCAGTGCTGTGAACCAGAATTTGTAATATTAATCATCTACTGTTTCTCAACTAAAGGAATATATAAAATTGACTTTAAGGAATAATTTTCATGAATCCCAGAGAATAATTTCCCAAAGATTCAAAAACCTGAGTTGGAAAAAAGAAGGAAACTAAAATCTTTTTTATGTAAAATGTTTTTTCATTGCACATTATCTCCATGATATAAAACATTTCTTTCCATATCTAGTCAGAGATTAAAACACAATACTAAACATCTCAGCATTTATGCACCCATAGGAGCATATCTTTACTCCTCTTCCATCTCCCCACTCCATAACCCACAGTTTCAGAAACATGATTCTAGATTATCCTTTTAGATTTATACAGGTCAATATTGGAAAAACAAAAAAATCCAATTAAAAAATGACTGGAAGACCTAAACATACATTTTTCCAAAGAAGACATACAGTTGGCCAACAAAAACATGAAAAGATATACATTGTTTATTATGAGAAATGCGAACGACAACTACAATGATGTATCACCTCACACTGTTCAGAATGGCCATCATCAAAAAATCTGCAAACAATAAATGCTGGAGAGCATGTGGAGAAAAGGGAGCCCTCTTACACTGTTAGTGGGAATGTAAATTGATACTGCCAATATGCAGAACAATATGGAGGTTCCTTAAAAAACTAGGAATAAAACAACTGTATGATCCAGCAATCCCATTACTCAACATATACCCTGAGAAAATCATAATTCAAAAATACAGATGTACCCCAATGTTCACTGCAGCGCTATTTACAATAGCCAGGACATGGAACCAGCCTAGATGTCCACTGACAGATGAATGGATAAAGAAATTGTGGTACATATATACAATGGAATATTACTCAGCCATAAAAAGAAACAAATATGAGTCAGATAAACAGACATGCAAGAATATAGAATCTATTATACAGAGTGAAGTAAGTCAGGAAAACAAATATAGTATATTAAAATGTACGTATGGAATCTAGAAGAATGGTACTGATGAACTTACTTGCAGGGAAAGAATAGAGATACAGATGCAGAGAATGGACTTAGGGACACAGCAGGGGAAGGAGGATGGGACAAATTGAGAAAGTAAGACTGACATATATATACTGCTATGTGTAAAATAGATAGCTATTGGAAGCTGCTGTATAGCACAGGGTGCCCAACCCGGTGTTCTATGATGACTTAGAGGGGTGAGATGGGGGCATGTGAGGGAAGCTCTAAAGGAATGGGACATATATGCATACACACACACACACATATATATACACACATACATACATATATATATATAATTTGCATTTTTGTACTGCAGAAACTAACACAAAATTGCAATGCAATTATATTCCAATACAATATTTATACAGGAAAGTTCAGTTCAGTTCAGTTGCTCAGTCATGTCTGACTCTTTGCGACCCCATGAACTGCAGCACGCCAGGCCTCCCTGTCCATTACCAACTCCCAGAGTTTACCCAAACTCATGTTCATTGAGTCGGTGACGCCATCCAACCATTTCATCCTCTGTTGTCCCCTTCTCCTCCTGCCTTCAGTCTTTCCCAATATCAGGGTCTTTTCAAATGAGTCTGCTCTTCTCATCAGGTGGCCAAAGTATTGGAGTTTCAGCTTCAACATCAGTCCTTCCAATGAACACCCAGGACTGATTTCCTTTAGAATGGACTGGTTGAATCTCCTTGCAGTCCAAGGGAATCTCAAGAGTCTTCTCCAACACCACAGTTCAAAAGCATCAATTCTTTGGTGCTCAGCTTTCTTTATAGTCCAACTCTCATATCTATACATGACTACTGTAAAAACCGTAGCCTTGACTAAACAGACCTTTGTTGACAAAGTAATGTATCTGCTTTTTAATATGCTATCTAGGTTGGTCATAACTTTCCTACCAAGGAGTAAGCGTCTTCTAATTTCATGGCTGCAATCACCATCCGCAGTGATTTTGGAGCCCCCCCAAAATAAAGTCAACAACTGTTTCCACGGTTTCCCCATCTATTTGCCATGAAGTGATGGGGCTGGATGCCATGACCTTAGTTTTATGAATGTTGAGTTTTAAGCCAACTTTTTCACTCTCCTCTTTCACTTTCATCAAGAGGCTCTTTAGTTCTTCTTCACTTTCTGCCATAAGACTGGTGTCATCTGCGTATGTGAGGTTATTGATATTTCTCCCGGCAATCTTGATTTCAGCTTGTGCTTCATCCAGCTTGACATTTCTCATGATATACTCTGCATATAAGCTAAATGAGCAGGGTGACAATATACAGCCTTGACGTACTCCGTTCCCTATTTGGAACCAGTCTGTTGTTCCATGTCCAGTCTGTTGTTCCAACCAGTCTGTTGCTTCCTGACCTGCATACAAGTTTCTCAAGAGGCAGGTCAGGTGGTCTGGTATTCCCATCTCTTTCAGAATTTTCCACAGTTTATTGTGATACACACATCAAAGGCTTTGGCATAGTCAATGAAGCAGAAATAGATGTTTTTCTGGAACTCTCTTGCTTTTTCCATGATCCAGCAGATGTTGGCAATTTGATCTCTGGTTCCTCTGCCTTTTCTAAAACCAGCTTGAACGTCTGGAAGTTCATGGTTCACGTATTGCTGAAGCCTGGCTTGGAGAATTTTGAGCATTACTTTACTAGCGTGTGAGATGAATGCAATTGTGCGGTAGGTAGTCTGAGCATTCTTTGGCATGCCTTTCTTTGGGATTGAAATGAAAACTGACCTTTTCCAGTTCTGCGCCCACTGCTGAGTTTTCCAAATTTGCTGACATGGAGACTGCTTTCCCATATAACTGTGGTCATGTAATTACTGTGCTCACATTTGAAAAACAAGGCTGGACTTTGAGCTCATGTGAGCTAGCTTAGCTGTCTACCCTTTGCTCATGAGGTGTTTTCTCATATTCCAGCTTTTCTCTGATCTTAAAGCTACAATTTTCAGCAGAGCATGTGAATATTCTTCAGTTTTTTCAGAACATTGAAATCAGAGAGTGGTGAACACAAGTTAATAATATGCTGACAAAACCAGTCAATATTTAACAGTCCCGTTGTACTTCCTTGATCATTTTGTGCTTTGCACCATCACGTTTTATTGCCCTTTACCCTCCTGTCTGGTCAGCTCTGGGGGTCTCAGGGCAAAACAAACCTTTGGGGCTTCGCTGGTGGCTCAGTGGTAAAGAATCCACCTGCCAATGCAGGAGACATGGGTTCAGTCCTTGGTCTGGGAAGATCCCACATGCCGTGACACAGCTAAGCCTGTGCACCACAACTGTTGAGCCTGTGCTCCAGATGCTGTGGACTGCAAGTATGAAGCCTGAGCACCCTAGAGCCTGTGTTCAGGTAGAGAGGCCACCGCAAGGAGAAACCCACTTGCCACAGCTAAAGAAAAGCTCTCACAGCAGTGAAGACCCACTGCAGCCCCCCCAAAATCAATTGATCAATAATTGTTAAAAAAAAACTAACAAGGCTTTGGTTTCCATCTCCCAGGATCTCCCTTTCTCTAACTGTTCATCTTTCTGCCTCACTTCCTATAGTGAGCCAAATGGCTTGTGCCAACCCTTTTCTCCCCAAAAGACATGTCTGCTTGGAAACTGTGAATGTGACCTTAATTGGAAATGGGTCTCTGCTGATATCATTTAGTTAGTCACCACAAGATAAGAATCCAAGGATTAGCATGGATGTGATGATGTGTGTTAAGTCGCTTCAGTCATGTCTGAGTCTTTTGTGACAATGTGGATGGTAGCCCGCCAGGCTCCTCTGTCCATGAGATTCTCCAGGTGAGAATACTGGAGTGGGCAGACTGCCATGCCCTTCTCCAGGGGATCGTCCCAACCCAGGGGATCAAACCCATGTCTCTTATGTCTCCTGCATTGGCAGGCAGGTTCTTTACCACTAACGCTACCTGGGAAACCTGGATGTGATGACATGTGTCCTTATAAGAGAAGACAGAGAGAGAGGGAGGAAGATTGCAGAGCAGAGAAGAAGGCCATGTGAAGATGGAGCAGAGAGTGGAGTCCTTCTGCTGGGAGCAAGGACGCCAGGAGCCCCAAGAAGATGGAAGAGGCCAAGAAGGATTCTCCCCGAGAGACTTTGCTGGGGCAGGAGAATGCTGCCAACACCCTAATTTCAGACTTCTTCCCTCCAGAAGTCTAAGAAAGTACATTTCTCTTGCTTTAAGCCAGCAACATATTTTTGGTAATTTTGACATCAGCCCTAGGAAATTAATTCACTTCCAGAGCCTCATTTTGACTGAGAATAGCAGATATGTAATTTCCATGATGCATGATTTTTTCATCCTTTCTTAGATGACTCAGCTCAGCTCTCCCCGTGTTGTCTTAAGCTTTTCTACAGCTTCGATACCCTGAGGGTGAAAAACTCTGAGCGGATTCATTGTTTCGGATTCCAGTTTCTAGGACCATCTTGGCCTCTTTTTCCCCATTTTTATCCCCATTGTCCAATCACTTCCCCATTGGCTTGCCTCACATTTCTCTTGGTTTCTTAACTTTGGCATGGAAATCTACATCCTGTCCAACCCTCCCCACCCCCAAACTCACCTTTCTTTATTAATCTACACTCAGGGTTCTGAAATCTGATCTCTTTGTGTGTATCTCTGCAATATAGTAGATATAATAATAATAATAATATATCTATTGGTGATATAACCATTTATATGGCTATGTAGTATGTAATAAACCATGTGTATATATGTAATATAATATGTAATAAATAAAATGAAGCATGGATATGTGTTTGAGCAAGCTTTGGGAGCTGGTGATGGACAGGAAAGCCTGGCGTGCTGCAGTCCATAGTGTCGCAAAGAGTTGGACATGACTGAGCGATTAAACTAAACTAAATATAGCCATCGTTGCCTCAAATCTCATTTGACATGGTCAGGCATATAGCTCAGATACTAGTAAATAATGGTAGTTTTTTCTCAAGGAAATATTAGATTTCTTCCTACCTCTACTTTTCATTAGAAAACTATGGTCTTCTGTGTTAATAATTTTTCTACTCTTCCTTCTAAACAGCTGGAGTCCACTGCTTCTCACAAGTGCTTTGAATTTTTACAGGAGAGTATATGTATATTTATTTTTCTTAAAAGACCTAGGTTTGGTCCCTGGGTCCAGAATATCCCCTGGAGAAGGGCATGACAACCCACTCCAGTATTCTTGCCTGGAGAATCCCATGGACAGAGGAGCCTGGTGGGCTACAGTCCATGGGGTCGCAAAGAGTCAGACACAACTGAAGTGACTTAGTATACACGCAAGCCCTTCTCACTGTTTCTCATAGTTAGGAACACATTTCTTTCCAAAAACAACCTTCAAAAACTCTCATTGCTCATGTGAACCTCCACTGTCTTTTACAGATTCTGTTACTTTCAAGTATTGAGCTAGTTAGCCTAGAGGTTCCTATTTAACTACTGGCTAGGGTTCTGGCATCAGTATTTATTTAGGCTCCCCAGCTAATTTTAGCACACAATCCAGCAATCACTGTCAGAACATTGCCTGCACTTAACCTGCTAGGAATACATTTACACGCCATTGCGGAAGACATTTACCAGATGTGTGAAATGCAAATTCCTGAGCCTAACATTTGAGTTCCCTTGGTCTCACCCCAATCTAATCTGCTATCATCTATCTTGGTCTCTCCTCTCCTGCCCAGCTGATTTGCTCAAATTCTTTAAAGAAAACTTTCTCCTCACCCACCTACCCAAACACATGCACGCACAGATTACATGACTGGCAAGCAATTTTTGTGGCTTTCCTATGGGACTAAAAGAGACACATTTTCCTCACTGAAATGTTAGACCCTACAGATGTTTGAGAGTTTATACAAACAGAAGGGTAGAGTATGTTAAACCAGGTCAGCCCTTTCCCGCAGAGCCAGAATGATTGCTTATTCATTAGTTTGACCGTGCTTTCTTTTCTTCTTTGTTACTGATAAAAATCAGAACCATTTCTTGTGTTTATTAGCTTTACCTAAAAATGCTATTAAAATCATTGGAACATAATGATCTTTGCTACCGTGGTACATAATTATGCTCACATGCTCTAAGTATTTATGGTAAACAACCAAGCTTGCTGGAAGGGCATCTTTGGTCTGATTGACATAATGGAAGAGCCACCCCATCACTTTCCTAAAAGCAAACAAAGCCCTTAGCAAAACCAGGCTGATATTTCTCGATTTGTGACCCATTGTGACAACACTGCTATTTATTTGGTGATGAGTGAGGGCTTCTCTTCTGGTCAGCTGAATAACCTGAGACAGATTCTGGTTTCAACACTCTTCCCCTACCTCTTCCCAGAAAGGGAGGTGTTTGGGAGAGAAAACTAAAACTGAAACAAAGACTCGCAATCTTTAAAACTCTGACAAATGACTGTGAGAACAGATCCAGTTTGCCAGGAAATTTCTATCTGAGTTCCAGAATGGAAATTTCTTCTAAGGAGTATGCATCAACCAGACCACAGGGCAGATGGGGTCTTGTATTGTCTCAGAAAGTCACAATCACTTGATGTTGTTACTGTTTCCCATCTGGTTTTCTTATTTATAAGAAAGGAAACTGCAAAGAATGGGAACACAATCATGGTGGCCCCACCCAATGTTCACACATAAAATGTTATCAAAAAACCCGAAAACGCTTTTCAGCCAATCCAATAATTTTAATAGTATTTTTCTCAGTTCAGTGTATATATTTAATCCCATAAGAGAGTGTTGGCTTGTAGATTGGCTCTTTCTTGTGAACTAGAGATGATCTGAATGTGCCTAAATCAAGTTATATACACAAAATGAAATTTTGAATAAGCTCTGGACTGAGGGTCAGGCAAATTGGCTTCTAGCAGTCATACTGGATTTATGAAAGTGCTTCCATGCTCCATAGCAGTCCAGTGGGAGTGGGGCTAGATCTCTTCCAGTGCCTGTGAAAACTGAGGGTCAGGCAATGCTGATGATTCATTGTAGGTCACAAGAGTTAGTAAGCAAAACCTTGGATGACTCAAGTATCTGGTTTGTGCAGGACTTTCCTGGCTTAGCACAGAAAATCCTGCTTCTTGGAATCCCCTTTGGCCTCTAGCAAATGGACATTCTTGGTCACCCTAGTGGCAGGGTCAGAGAACACAGTCCAATATTTTGGGCCACAACTGTCATCTAACACCCTGGAGTCATTACTGTTAGTGCTCAAGTTTCTTGCAGATCTGTGACTTGATTTCAAAACTAACAGCTCTACAGAGTAGCACTTGGGGATCAGCAAGTAGATCCTATCTTCATCTGTATTCCTCTATCACACTCCATAAAAGTTAATTAAATTCTAGGTCAATCATTAATCATGATTAAATCACCAATTAGGTCCGTAGAAGGAAAAATTGGATCTAATAAATGATTGCAGTGATTGTAACATTGGATCTCTAGATTTTTAGCTGAGTAGTCTTGGCCCTAATTTATAACATAGTAGAAAAAAAGAAATAAAGAGTCCTGAGTACTTCTGCTTTTTCCAGTAATATGACTTTGGGCAAGCCACCTCTGGTCTTCAGTTTCTAATAACTCTTGCAGTTTTAACATTTTCCATCTCAACCACATTCAAAGATTTAAACAATGTTGAAAAGGAACTGCATTAAGAACAAATAAGAAATAGTTTCAGTTTGTTCTCAAAGGTTTTTTCCTCTTCACAGCAATATCTGTGAATATCTAATCCCTCCTGCTATCCTCAAGGACACCTGAGGTCCACCTGTGTTCTCTTTTCTCTACCACTAGCCAGGCAAGATCAGAGAAGGCAATGGCACCCTACTCCAGTACTCTTGCCTGGAAAATCCCATGGACGGAGGAGCCTGGTGGGCTGCAGTCCATGGGGTCGCTAAGAATAGGACATGACTGAACAACTTCACTTTGACTTTTCACTTTAATGCATTGGAGAAGGAAATGACAACCCACTCCAGTGTTCTTGCCTGGAGAATCCCAGGGACAGGGGAGCCTGCTGGGCTGTGTCTATGGGGTGGCTCAGAGTCGGACACGACTGAAGCTACTTAGCAGCAGCAGCAGCAGCCAGGCAAGGTAAACTGAATTTCTTGCCTTAGTGCTTAGTCACTTGGTCATGTCTGATTCTGTGTGACCTTTTAACTGGGGTAGCCCACGAGGCTCCTCTGTCCATGGGACTCTCCAGGCAAGGATGCTGGAGGGATAGCCATTCCCTTCTCCAGGGGATCTTCCAGACCCAGGGATCATATAATTGATCTTTATCTAATTCTCTCTCTCTTTTTGATAACTGCACATTTGCTCACAAATCACGGGAATGACTGGAAATCTATTTAAAAAACAAACAAACAAAAACATGACATTAAAACATTTCACTTGCTCTCTTGCTGCTGTAGCTGTCACTTGCCTTTGCTGGTAATCACCCCGTGCCTTATTTGTACTGTTGGTAAAGAATTCACCTGCAGTGCAGGAGACCCTGGTTCAATCCCTGAGTCAGGAAGACCCACTGGAGAAGGGACTGGCTACCCACTCCACTATTGTTGGGCTTCCCTGGTAGCTCAGCTGGTAAAGAATCCACCTGCAGTGCGGGAGACCTGGGTTTGATCCCTGGGTTGGGAAGATCCCCTAGAGAAGGGAGAGGCTACCCACTCCAGTATTCTGGCTTAGAGAATTCCATGGACTGTACAGTCCATGGGGTCACAGAGTTGGACATGAGTGAGCAACTTGCACTTATTTGTATTATCCATCCCACATCACAGACTTGGCATTTATGCTGCATCTCTCTTAATGACTACATCATTAAACAAACAAACACACAAATCAGCATCTCAAGAAAACTATACTGATTTGCTCTAAGACCCTAGCCTTACCAGAGGATTTGGGAGAAGAAAGCCATAATCTTCAGAAATGTGAAATCTTCCTAAAGTCAAGAATGGTGCTGTCTTCAAATTCTGACTTTGAGGCTCCATAATGTTGTTTGAAGTATCTGTGCCGAGACTGCTGCTGAAGAGACAACTGCTCCAAATATGTCAAAGACACAGGGAGCTTCAGAATAGCATCTCTTCCTCGCAGTTAATTGTCCGGTTGTCTCAGGAACAGGGGAGAACCTTGTTCTGAGGTTAAATTCCACACTACCATGGGACTTTCTCTGACACAAAGCTGAGTAAACAGTTAAAGACTGCTGGTTAAAACAAACAAGGCAAAAAAACCACGTCACACACACACACACACACACAAATTCTTTTCATACATGTGAATACGAGAAGATTGATTTTAAACCCAGAGACAAATTTGCTCTTCTTTAGAAAAAGGGAAATAAACAAGAGTTTTTGTTGATCTCAAACACTCTGACAGAACCTGGTCCATGATGAACTTTGACAACTGGGTCTTGGGCATAAACTATTAAAACCAGAAGTTAGTTACTTTCAGACAGACATGTCAGTGACTGCCATGAGTAGAGGGGGACAAGGACTCTGTGGGCATATCAGAACCTCTGAAGGGTTCTGTGTGTAGTTTGAACAGCATATTCCAAGATTATAATTACTTTGAGTGACATTAAGAAATACTGTTTAATTTTTTTAAAAACTTCAATGACACTCAGAGAATATATGTTTCATGAAGTTTCATAAACAAGGTAGCAGATATTAACAAATTCAAGAAAAACCTAATGTATCATCTGTTTAACCCTCTATGTTTATTAAACATATTTTGACAATCCACCTCTAAAATGGGTGATTTTACCTATGAACCAGGTACTACCAGATCTACTTTACAGATTAGTAAACTGAAGTACATACATGTAAATAACCCTGTCCACTGCCTCTCCACTAATTATGGACTAAAGCTGAGCTATCTTTATCTCCAAGCTATTTCTCTGTTCACTTGATCAGGCTGCAAGGCTGTCTGTAAAAGGTGCCATGATGGTTTGAATTCACTGAAACAGGGAGCCCAGTAATAAGTTCCAGATGATAGATTTGCACTGTGAAAATTCCAAAGATTCTACGTTTTGGTCCAGTTGGACCCTGAACTTAGGTCGCCAGGTTGTCAACAAACTTATTTGGAGGCTGACTTGTACTTAGACATCTTCTCCTCCCTCCCTTTCTCTACGATAAGTCCAAAAGCTGAGAGTAGGAAGTGCTCTGATAATTCATGTAACAATTTCCAGAAGATCCCACGTGCCTCAGAGCTGTTAAGCCCATGAACCACAACTACTGAGCCTGTGTGCTGCAATTACTGAAGCCCGCATACCTTGCTGCTGCTGCTGTTGCTGCTTCGATTCAGTCGTGTCCGACTCTGTGCGACCCCATAGACCACAGGCCACCAGGCTCCCCCGTCCCCGGGATTCTCCAGGCAAGAACACTGGAGTGGGTTGCCATTTCCTTCTCCAATGCATGAAAGTGAAAAGTGAAAGTGAAGTCGCTCAGTCGTGTCCGACTCCCAGCGACCCCATGGACTGCAGCCCACCAGGCTCCTCCGTCCATGGGATTTTCCAGGCAAGAATACTGGAGTGGGGTGCCATTGCTTCTCTGCCGAATACCTTACAGCTTGGCAATAAGAGAAGCATCTGCAATGAGAAGCCTGCGCACCACAGCGAAAAGTAGGTCCTGCTGGCAGCAATTAGAGAAAGCCCGCAAGCAGAAATGAAGACCCAGCACAGCTAAAAAAAAAAAAAAAAAATTAGATGAATAAATAAATTAAGTAATTTTTAGAAACTGTTTTACTTCCCTGGTGGCTCAGACGGTAAAAGCATCTGCCCACATGTGGAAGACCCAGGTTCTATCCCTGGGTCAGGAAGAAACCCTGGAGAAGGGAATGGCAACCCACTCCAGTACTCTTGCCTGGAAAATCCCATGGATGGAGGAGCCTGGTAGGCTATGGAGTCACCGAGAGTTGGACACCGCTGAGTGACTTCACTTTCCTTTCCTTTAAAACTATCTACTTCCCTGGTGGCTCAGACCGTAAAGTGTCTGTCTACAATAAGGGAGACCTGGGTTCGATTCCTGGGTTGGGAAGATCCCCTGGAGAAGGAAATAGCAATCCACTCCAGGACTATTGCCTGGAAAATCCCATGGACAGAGGAGCCTGGTAGGCTACAGTCTATGGGGTCACAAAGAGAAGGACACGACTGAGCGACTTCACTCACTCACTCACTCACTCACTCACTTCCTCTTAGACCAATATCCATCCAGTTTTGAAGATCAGTTTCTTATGCCTCCTAAATGCAATTTATCAAATTGTATATGTTGAATCATCTTCTTGCTCTTTCGTTCAATCTCAGATTAAAAAGAAGGAACAGGTTTTTGTTTGTTTGTTTTTTATGCTGGTCTAGCTATTTTTCATCCATTCTCTCTGTATTCTCATAAGAATTTATTGTAACATTATTAAAGCTTGGCATCAAAATGCCCAAAGTGAAAAGAACATTATAGACTACATAATCTAATTCAAACTCTCAGGAAACATAAGAAATCCTGAGGTTGGTGAGAGGGAAGTGACTTAGCAAATGTCATTCTGGTGGGGCTGCCATCAGAATTGGTCTAGAATTTGGACTTGCTGCCTCTCAGCCCAGAATTTTCCACTCTTCCCAATCACCAGGACTCCCTGAGTGGGAATTTCTATCTCATCTCTTATTAGCTTATGTGGCTATTCTAACAAGTGGCTTAAAATTCTAAGCTTCTGTTTCTACATCTGCAGGAAATAGTAGTGTTAATCTCAGTGGGTAAATGAGGAACATTAACTGAAGCCCTTATCAGATGGGTAACAGTAAATGCTATTTTCTTCATGTTCTCCCCCCTTTCTAGAAATCCATTTTTAATATGATATTTTTTGTAGCTTTCTTCCCTCTCTTCCTGACTGGATCTTTTCTTTTTTAGTTGCTGACTTCTTTCCCCACTTCAGACCAAGGTGTATAGATATTTTGCAGTATTACTGTCAGCACTTCCCCACCTCAGTATTCTTATGAATTTCCACCTGATCTTAACCATGAGTTCTATGTGCATGTACTCCAGTCTGCATGTTCAGTCTTGACCGTTCTTACTTCCAAGGTCTAGGCCCATGCAACCTGTAGGTCACTGAACATCTCAGGTTCTGCCGCAAAATCATTAAGAACTCCTCACTGTAAGTCAAAGTTCAAATGCCCTTGGCCTGGCGTTCAAGGATGTCCTTCACCTGACCTCTAAATACCCTCTAGCTGTGCAAAATTCTACTATCACCTTGAACCTCTTTTACATCATGTTTCAAGCATCATGGCAAACCTGGTTTGACAGCTACTAACATCCAAACACTGTATTTATCTAATCTTTTCTATCAGATTGTAAGTTCCTTGACCAAGCCATATTTAACCCAACTTTGTATTTTCCTTTAGCAGCAAGCCCGGTGTCTAGAGTTCAATAAATGTTTATGAAATGAATTCTCTCTCCTGGCATCTCATTTTTGGATTTGGTGTCTTGATGCCAAGTAGAAGTTTGTGCTGTTCTGTAACTCCACTGTACTCCCAGACCAGAGGTGTACTCTGAAGCAGGGAACACAGTGAGCTCATGAAGATTTGTTTGACATGTTTCTTATTTACCAAGAGGAAACTGTGCTCAAGAACTTCCTTTCCTAAAAGTAAGGCTTGCCATTTCAGAGTCCTGGGTTCTATAATCAGCTTCTGGGTGAATTATTATAATTTCAGTATACAACAAAGTTTCCCCTTTTCTTAAACTGGGTGTTAGGGTCTTTTGGAAATGCACCAAGAAATATTCAGAAAAAGAAGAAGAGCATTCACAATGGAAGTATTTAGGATATCATTTACTTGTTTTCCAGTACAATTTCAGTTATACTTAGTTTTAGTTTCAAGTTGATTAAGTCCAAAACCTGAGTTATCAAACTCCATCAGCCCAAACAGCAGTACACTGAGGTTATTCTGTACAGCTCATTAATTACTTCTTTGTTCATAAATTCAATGGAATTTCCTAGTCCTTTCTGATTAACAATTCAAGTGTATCACATTTTGCTTTACTAATTTTTTTAAAACTCTCTTCTCCTTTTGAACTTTCCTATGAAATGCTTGCTCCTTGGGAAAAAAGCTATGACCAAACTAGATAGCATATTAAAAAGCAGAAGCATTACTTTACCAACAAAGGTCCATCTAGTCAAAGTTATGGTTTTTCCAGTAGTCATGTATGGATGTGAGAGTTGGACTATAAAGAAAGCTGAGCACTGAAGAATTGATGCTTTTGAACTGTGGTGTTAGAGAAGACTCTTGAGAGTCCCTTGGACTGCAAGGAGATCAAACCAGTCTATCCTAAAGGAAATCAGTCCTGAATATTCACTGGAAAGACTTATGCTGAAACTCCAATACTTTGGCCACCTGATGCAAAGTACTGATTCATTGGAAAAGACCTTGATGCTGGGAAAGATTGAAAGCAGGAGGAGAAGGGGATGACAGAGAATGAGATGGTTGGATGGCATCACCAATGCAATGGACATGAGTTTGAGTAGGCTCCAGAAGTTGGTGATGGACAGGGTAGACTTGCATGCTGTAGTCCATGGGATCGCAAAGAGTTGGACACGACTGAGAGACTGAACTGAACTGAATGAAAAATATCCCTTCTGGTTGGACTGTATTTAAAACTAAAAAGAAAAAAACTGACAGTTAACTGATTGTTTTTGTCTGTTCCAAGTCCTAAGGTAATCATCTTCCATAGAGTATCTGATTTAACCTTCCCAAACAGCCCTGTAAGTGAGTCACTAATATTCCCATCATTCAGTTGAGGAAACCGCAGCATGGGAAAGTTAAGTAAGAGCCTCAGGTCATACTTCTTTGTAAGTGTTTGTGTTAGGGCTGGAGCCATCTGGAGCCAAAATCGTTGCCTTTAACCATGAAGGCATGGCTTCCCTTTTTGGGTTTTTCTCTTTTGTTGTTCTAGTTAGTTTACCACTGGTGATCTCCTTAGCTCAGGTTCTGATTTCCCTCTCCTTGGGCGGTCATCTCTCTTCAGACTTCAACCATCATCTCCAGCTGAGGACTACCAACATTTCATTTCTAGTTGGATCTCTCCTGTCACCTGCTAGACATCTCTACTGGACTGCTGTAGAAGCTTCCTAAGAAATACCTTAACGCATCTAACATGTGCCATATACTTTTCATGAAGACCCAGGAAAACACTTAGAAAACCTGCATCAAGGTTCAAGGTCTTGAGCAGAGAGCCTACTGCCAAGAGATAAATTCAAGGCTTACTTATTACTTATTCTCTGATGATAAGAACTAGGCTCATCTTTCCCTCCTATTCCATGTCTTGGTGAATGGTATCTTTCAGAACTGGTGGTACAATTTGTGGGACCCAGAGAAGAATAAAAACATAAGGACTCTTGTTCAAAATTATTCAGAATTTCAAAAGAGAAACAGTTGAGCATGAAGCCAAGAGTGGACCCTTCTGCAGACAAGACCCTATCTGACAACATGGGCTGAAGGTCCATGAAGATGGCTCTAGCTTACCAGTTGGAGACCTGAAAGTTGTCTCTCCATCTCATCCAACAGAACTCTGGTCTTGCTCCTCCTACTGCCGTAATATTTCTTATGTTTCCCTTATCTCCATTCCCATTGCCATCATTTTCAATAGCCATTTACTACTGAAATATTATATAGTCTAATCCTTAAATTGATCTTTGCCCCAAATCTAAGCCCATAATACTTCACCATCATTGCAGGCTTGGATGACTTTTACAAGCTCCAAACTCATCACCATGCCTTTATGATCACTCCCCATTTTATCCTACCCCTACAATTTTTTCCCCAACTACTACCAGAGTCTTTTAAATACTTATTTCTTTTCAATGGGCTTCCCTTGTGGCTCAGCTGGTAAAGAATCTGTCTGTAATTTAGGAAACCTGGATTTGATCCCTGAGTTGGGAAGATATCCTGGGGAAGGGAAAGACTATCCACTCCGGTATTCTGGCCTGGAGAATTCCATGGCCTATATAGTCCATGGGGTTGCAATAAGTCGGACATGGCTGAGTGACTTTCACTTTCCTTTATAGTGGGCAATGCTTCACTTAAATAGAATCCAAATATAAAAATATAATAAAGTCATTTCTCTGCTTAAAAGTATTCATTTTGTTTTCACAATAAACTGAAATTCTTTTGTTGCATGGCCCTGGAAGCCAATCATAATTTAGCTTAATCAACCCATCGCCATTTTTCTTCTTTTATGCTTCAGTCATATTGAGCTGTGTGGGCTCCCTAAGTAGACCTTGCTATGCTGCTATTCTTAAACACTCTTCTTTCTCGTCCTGCATTTTTCCAGCCTTTTATTTGAATATAGTATACTAATCATCTTTTAAAACTCATCTCATGAATTGTCTTATCTAGGAAAATCTATTCTTACCACAAACTTTTTTTTTTGGTGGAAAGCAAAGTTTGCTTTATTTTGGATGCCAGCAACTGGATGTAGGGAAAGGAGGACAGACTCTTGTCCAAAGACTGACTCCACCCTTCTCCCCCAACACCTGCATCAATAATCAGCGGGTTAGAGCATTTGTAGACAGAGCGGAGAAGGCAATGGCACCCCACTCCAGTACTTTTGCCTAGAAAATTCCACGGACAGAGGAGCCTGCTAGGCTGCAGTCCATAGGGTCGCTAGAGTCGGACACGACTGAGCGACTTCACTTTTACTTTTCACTTTCATGCACTGGAGAGGGAAATGGCAACCCACTCCAGTGTTCTTGCCTGGAGAATCCCAGGGATGGGGGAGCCTGGTGGGCTGCCGTCTATGGGGTCGCACAGAGTCAGACATGATTGAAGCGACTTAGCAGCAGCAGCAGCAGACAGACAGAGAGGGCTACATGCAGAAAGAGCACAGTTAACTCTGATGATCATCTTGAATTAGTCATCAGTGATCTGACTGATGAGAGTCACCTTGACTGTTTTAAGTACAATCATTCTCATTCATTCTGCCTCCAACACTTTAAAAAACCACCACCACAAAATAGAAAAGTAATTCCTATTCTGACTTACTGACACTGTCAGGAAACAAAGATACTGAGGGAAAACCTGTTGTAAGCTTTTAAAAATTATAAATATATAAAATAATTCTTACATCAAAATCATTGTCTTTATGATCTGGAAGACATAGAGATGTTATTCTACTTTTGAACATGTGTTGTTTAAAATTTCCATAGCTTCCATAGCTTAGCATAACATCTGCATGAACGTTCAGATCACATAGAGGATTTAATCAGAATTGGAAAGCACTTTAATCTATTTATCTCTGATTATTTTAGGTGTGCAAAAACAGACCAGAGAGGTTAAGCGAATCATTGAAGGCCACAGAATTGTTTTATTTTTAATAGACTTTAATTTTTTAGGGTTGATTTAGGCCCAAAGCAAAATTAAGCAGAAAGTACAGAGTCCCCATATACCTTCTTCCCCAGACATGCTTAGTTTTGCACATCAGGATGGTGCACTTGTTCCAGCTAATAAACCTACACTGATAGACTATGATTATCCAAAGTCCACAGCTTACATTAGGGTTCACTCCTGGTGTTCTATGTCCTACGGGGTTTGGGAAATGCATGGCATGTGTCTACTGTTATTCTATCGTACAGAGCAGTTTCACTGAACTGAACATCCTCTGTGTTCCTCCTGGTCATCACTCCCTCTGTCCTAACCTCTGGCCATCCCTGATCCTTTTCCTGCCTCCATGGTTTTTACCTTTCTCCAGAATGTCTTATAGCGGGAATCTCGCAGTCTGTAGCCTTTTCAGAGTGACCTCTTTTACTTAGTCATATGCATGTTATGTTTCTCCATGTCTTTTCATCGCTTGATCACTCATTTTTTTTTTCTTTTTAAAAATATTTTAAATTTTGTATTGGGGTATGGTTGATTTACAATGTTGTGTTAGTTTCAGGAGTATGGCAAAATGATTCACTTATACGTAATACCTATTCTTTCTCATATTTTTTTCCCAAATAGGTTATTACAGAATATTGAGTAGATTTCCCTGTGGTCTACAATAGTTTGATGTTGATTTTCTATTTTATATATAGTAGTGTGTATATGATGGGAGAAGGCAATGGCAACGCACTTCAGTACTCTTGCCTGAGAAAATCCCATGGACGGAGGAGCCTGGTGGGCTGCAGTCCATGGGGTCGCAAAGAGTCGGACACGACTGAGCGACTTCACTTTCACTTTTCACTTTCATGCATTGGAGAAGGAAATGGCAACCCACCCCAGTGTTCTTGCCTGGAGAATCGCAGGGACGGGGGAGCCTGGTGGGCTGCCGTCTATGGGGTTGCACAGAGTCGGACATGACTGAAGCGACTTAGCAGCAGTGGCAGCAGCAGCAGTGTGTATATGTTAATCCCAAACTCTTAATTTACCACCACAACCACCACCACCCCCGCCCCCCACACACCACCTTTCCACTTTGGTAACCAGAATTTGCTTTCAAAGTCTATGTCTGTTTGTATTTTGTAAATAAGTTCATTTTCAACATTTGTTACTGAACCGGGAAGAAATACACCACACTCATTTCTTTTTTATAAAATGTTTAGATTTAATTTTTAATTGGAGGATGATTGCTTTACAATATTGTATAGGTTTCTGCAATAAATCATCATGAATCAGCCATAGGTATACATATGTCCCAGCCTCTCGAATCTTCCTCCCACCCCATCCCCCCCTCTAGATTGTCACACAGCACTCATTTCTTTTCAGCCCTGAGTAATATTCTGTTGTCAGGATGTACTTTGATTTGTTCATCCGTTCAGCCATTGAAGGACATCTTGGATGTTTCCAAGTTTGGGTGATTATGATAAAGCTGCAATAAACATCCCTGTGAAGGCTTTTGTATAGACATAAATTTCATTTTCCTCTTGATGAATGTCAATGCTATTTCTGATATAATGGACAGTGATAATTAACATATGTCAAAATAAACAAAATATGGCAAAGATTTACTTTCTTGGATTACAATTATTCTTCCTTCAACAGGGAATTCTTAGTTTTACTTCTTACAGTCTTCAGAAAGTCCATGACATTGGTGCCTCCAGTTCCTCTATTTTCTTCTTCCAAGTTTTCTTCCACCTGGGGTTGCTGCCTTGCAGGAATCACGATGTATTTAGCTACTATTTGCAAATGGTAGTTTCTCAAGGAGACCATAGCTTGCACACACTTATTGTAAATTTCCTGCAGGGTAGCATTGCCTTCTGAAAGAACAAACTCACGGACCGAGGGCTTTGACTTTAATGAGAGGAGAAAGCTGTGGTGAGCTGGTGGCATGTATGTTCTCATCTCCTGGAGAAATTCAGCAGCAGAGTCTGCAGGGACTGAAGACAAAGATGAGTTAGTAAGGAGTCTGAAGCAGCTTCTGTCCAGGGAGGGAAGGCCAAGTGGGCCAGAGTGGGTGGCCATGAATTTATAATCATCAAGTCAGCATCCTACTAATCTTGCTACTAGTAATGGTAATTACTGCAAAATACACTTAATTCTAAAAACCACATGAGCTAAACTCATTCATTATATTTTTGTTTTGCTTCCTTTCTCATGTTCCTAGTGTATTTGATCCTTCTAAGGACAGGTAGATGTACTATACTTGATAGACTGTGATGCTGAGTCCAAGAGAATTAAAGGGATCATTTTAAAATAAGAGAATGAGCTCAGAAAATAAAAAAAACAACAACAAAACTTACTGTCATGCAACCCAAAGCTTTCCCCTTAGAAATTTAGGAAAATAGAAGTTTAGGAAAGAAAGAAAAGCAGAAAGAAGTTCTACCTGGAGCCTCTTCCTCTGCTCCCTTAATCCCCTAGAAGGAATATAATGAACGTGGCTCATCTTTAAACTTTGGTGCACGTGTTGGCCCTGGGGTCCCTGGGCGGTAGGTTGGGGAACTAGAACAATGCCAAGCCTCTCCACTCTCCAGCTTCCGCTTGTGGTCTTATCTCATTCGCAGACTTTCTCTTTCGCAGATTCTCCGATTCTCAGAATTCGCAGATTCTCCTAAGTCTGACCTTGCATGTTCAGGACATGCGATATTGGCTTCACCACTCAATCAGACCTCATAAACATGTTCAAATATCAAGATCAAGATGGTGTTGAACTTGGTCTGAGTTCTGGCTTCCCTGCTTTTTAGTTGGTTACCAGGGAGTCTGTTTATGAGCCTCTTTCAGTTTCTGCTTCTTCATGGTGTAATAAGATGATTGTAGTAAAGTCTCTACTGATTCTTATAAAAGTGTCTGATAAGCTCAGATAAGATGCTGATGGGAAGGTACTTTTTAGAAACTATACTATTAACCTAAGCGATGCTGGTCATTTGCCATTTGTCGCTCACCTCCACCAATACTGTGCTGAATGCCCAGGAGAACATCAAAGCACTGAAAGATGCTGCTTTGGGCTGCGCTGCCTCCGGCAAACTTCTTTGGGGTGTCCCAGACGCCTTCATACAGCAGACCCTCTGACAGCAAGGGGTTGCCTTTCCAACTAAATTAGGAAGGGAAGAATAATCAGTATTTTATCAATTGCCAATTTTTTGTATGTCAAATCTTGCAACAGAGGATGAGTGGAAGGTGAAATGAGCTAGGCTTCATGATACTTCTCCCATACTCCCCCTTCTACTCATGTTCAAGCAAGAGAATAATAATTAATATGGTTCTGAGCAAATTCAGCATAAGGATTCTATAAGCCAAATCTTACCTTTCACTACCAAAGGTTATTTCACTCTCTTTAAAACGACTAGCTTTCTTGTCCATACTCCAGTGTGTGCCTGCCTAAGTAGTAACCAAGAGAATAGCTTACTGTTTCTTGCAACATGTAGTTTAGGATATAAATTGTTTCTTAAACTGGATTGATAGTGGGGACCATCAGTGGAAGTTTGTTGTCTTCTTTTTGTTAATTGTCTAAGTGAAAACAGAACCAAGCATAAGGCTACATACCCAGACAAGTATATTCGAAGAACATTGAAAAATAGGTTTGGGTCCACATATTCTAAAAAAACAAAACAAAAAAGATGAGATACAGCTAATTAAGTAGCATCAGATATATTGGGAAAAATCAAGGTGTTATAAACAACTGATCCTGGATTTCAGTATAGGACACAAGAAAGGTGCTATGTCAGTCTGTGCAGAAAAATTCCCTGAGGTCAAGCTTCACTCACCTGTCCTCTATCCTCACCTGTGTACACTGAATGGGGTCTACTAGGGGAGCAACACACATCTTGTGACAAAGAGCCCGGGCCCATTGACTGCTCATCCTCAGGAGACCAATTAAACTGCCAACATTTACTTAAGGATGCTTCATATGTTTACTGGGCTTCCCTTGTGGCTCAGCGGCAAAGAATCCGCCTGCCAGTGAAGGAGATGCGGGTTGGATCCCTGGGTCAAGAAGATTCCCTGGAAAAGGGAATGGCAACTCACCCTGGTGTTCTTGCCTGGAGAATCCCATGGACAGAGAAGCCTGGTGGGCTATAGTCCAAGGGATTGTAAAAGAGTCGGACACGATTTAGAGACTAAACAACAGCAACATGTTTCTCCTGGGGTATAACTGATAAATTACTTACATAAAGAAACCCCAAACCTAAACACAAAAAATAAAAATAAAACTTCCAGGAGCCCTAGGGACCACATCTCTGGGTGTCCCTCCCCAAAGCCTGCTAATGTCTTTGGTTTGAAGGCCAATCTTCTTGCCAAAGCCCAGTGATACACAGTCACATATTTTTTAGGCACATCCAGTAGGGGACATTTCCTTTTGCAAATCCTTGTTTATGTACTCTTTTTGTTATTGTTTTTAGCTATTAATTTTATGATAACTTTCGAGCCCCATGGCTGTTTTAGATGGCTTTCTAGTTAATTTCCATAAAAGCAAAATTCACAGAGAGTTCTTATCAAGCAGAAGCTAAGTTTTTCAGAACTTAACATATCCTGCACCTTTGGCAAGTTTTTCCATTAATTTTAATGGAATTCTGTCTTCCCTATTCACTACTTATATCATCTTGGGTCATTTATCTTCTCTCTCAAAATTTAGATTCTCTGAACATAATAAAACCCACCATTATATGGAAAGTACATATAATAATTCCTTGAGATAAAAGAAAGCACAAACACATCCACTATATGAGAGTTGGTTTTGCTTCCATTTCTCTGCAAGTCTACATCTAGATAACCAGAAACATCTGAGCATGGTCTAGCATTTGCAAGGCACACGATACTTGCCATGAATTTGGGAAAACGCTTCCAGGGCTTTGTGCAGGCTGGAAGATATTTCAAGCAGCGCTTTCTGCAAAGTATCTGAGTCTTTACGTTGTACTGCATCAAATATACTGGGGATCACCTTTAAAAAAAAAAGAAGACAAACACTTCAGATTTCATAAATAAATATTGGCATAGAATCAAGTTCTTCTAAATCTTAATGCCGAAATTAAATTTGGTATTTCCGTTTCTTTCTTGGATTGGATACCCTTGGATTGTTTGACTAATTTCCATATGTTTAATTAAACTTGGGTTTGTCTTTATTATTTTATCACTTAGAGATAAGTTTATATAGTTTTATGTATTTCTATCTCTAAGGCAAAAAATCATTAGCTTTTTGTCACTGTGAGACAAATTTCCAATGGCAAGTTGTGTTAAAAATATTTCTCTCTTATTAGGGCTTCAAATTTGATTCTAATTATATGGCTCTTACATTTTATATTTTAGAAGAGACAAAAAAAATAAAGTATTTATTTGTACCAGGCTATCCCTTATCTCCAATTCAATCATTAAAATCCTCTATTCAGTCAGGATCAAGTTAGTTTATGCATAATAGAGTTCTGCTGTTAAGTACTTGTTCTGCTTAAGTGAATCAAAATGCGCATTTTTCTGGTCTGACATACTTTGATTGCAGAGGCAGCTGCTATTTCCACCAACAGAGAAACCAGAAAGAAGCCTTTGCCGCAGTCCCCACCAGGAAATGAGAACAGAATGTCCATGTTCCTAAGAAAATTAATCCAGGAAGTCAAGAATTTAGTAAAAATAAAAGAAAGAAAAGCTAAAAAGAAGAAAAAAAATTTAGTAACAATATTGATCTATTTGTTGGATTCTTATTCATTTTCAAGACTTTTATTTACCCTCCATTTTCAAAATAATCTTGTGAGATACGTATGGCAGGGTTACTATATCCATTATGTAGTTAGGAATATTAATGTTAGGTCTGTTGTTTAAGGTCATAAAATTAACAGTACTTTAAGCTGGAACTTGAAATTCCATTCTAGAACTTGAAACTAGAAACTTCAAGAGCATTTCTTTTTCTATTATCCCATCAATTTTTCACAAATTTATAAACTCAAGGTTTATAGAGATATCTGTGAGATATGATTTACAAAAGTAGATTTTCTTTTTTTTTTTTTTCAAAAGTAGATTTTCGAATAAAAGAAACATAATATCCATAACTTTATCTGTGAGCCTGACTCAGTTTCTCAGTGATATATCCTGCCTTACAAAGGAATTGATTGGGAAATTCAAATAATTTATTACACCTTATTTTCTTTTGCACTGAAGTTTTGTGTTGATGCAAATATGGTCTCAGCATCAGTACACCTCTGAGTTTCATGGCAGTTAAATGTATGGTCTCAAACCATTTTTGCACCTAACTTCCTGGGGCTCATTGAATAAGATATTTCATCGGTTTCAGCCTCAAATGGGGCTGGCGATATCATTCTCCCATTTAAAAACCTTCCATAGCTTCCCTTTTAAAGATACTGTTTTAACCCCTTATCAGAGCCCAAAGTCCTATGTACTATTTCTATAGTTTATTTCTTCATCCCCTTCCTATACTGTTACCTTCCTTATTTATGATGTATCAGTGACACTAGCCTTCCTTCAATTCTGAAAATGCACCGAGATTTTTGTCATTTCAAAGCCCTCATTCTTGCTGTTTCCTCCACTGTGAACATGCTCAGCTTTTCCTTCTTCTTCCTTTACTTTTTCTGGCCAGATGACACATGGGATCTTAGTTCCCCAACCAGGGACAGGGAACATGCCACGCACTGGAAGTACAGAATCTTAACCACTGGACCACCAGGGAAGTCTCAGATTTTCCTTCTTCTAACCTATGCCTAGTCACTCTTCCAAGTCCAGCTTAAATTCCTTGCTGTAGGATTCTTTCCTGTGCCTTTTGTTTCACTTGAACTCATAGTCCTTGAATTCCTTAATTCTTCTCGTGATCATATAGCAATTTACATAATTTTCATGTATCTTCTTTCCTCCAAATTAACCCAGGTTCATGAGGGTAAGCTTATTCCTGTATTTACTTTAGCTTCCCTAGCTCTTAGCCTCTGTTAAGTACCTGGCCAAAAATAGTAAGAATTGGGTCAAAAAGAATAGTTTTATTACTTCTGGCCACTGAGGCCATAGGGTCATGGATACACAGATGTATGTGCATTTTGTATATATGTATGTATGTTAATTATATTTATCTACAGATCTTCTTAAACTTACAATGGTGTTATATCTCAATAAATCCATCTTCAGTTGAAGATAAGTTGAAAATTCACTCAATATACCTAACCAACCAAATATCAGATATTAGCCTATCAAATATTAGCCTTGTGGTCCTGCTAAGTTGTGTCTGTCTCACTCACTGTGACCTTGGGGTCATAGTCATTGTGATCCCAAGGACTGTAGCCCACCAGGCTCCTCTGTCCATGGGGCTTTCCAGACAAGAATACTGGAGTGGATTGCCATTTCCTCCTCCAGAGGATCTTCCCGACCCACGACTCGAACCCACTTCTCCTGTGTCCCCTGCATTGGCAGGCAGATTGGATTCTTTACCACTTGCCCGCCTGGGTGCCCCAGAGTTTAGCCTAGCCTACCGTAAACGTGCTTAGAACATTTGCATTAGCCTAGATTTGGGCAAAATCATCTAACACAAAGTCTAGTTTATAGTAAAGTGTGGAATATCTCTTGTGATTTATTGAATACTGAAAGTGAAAACCAGAGTGGTTGTCTGGGTGCATGATGGTTGTAAGTGTATCAGTTGTTCACCCTCTTGACAGTGGGGCTGCCTGGGAGCTGCACTGCCCTGCCCAGGATCACAGGAGAGTATGTACTGCACATCTACTTAGGGAAAGACCAAAATTCAAAATTCGAACTGAGTTTCTAGTGAACGTATATCACTTTTGCACCATCCTAAGGTCAAAAAATCCTAAGTTGAAACCATCCTTAAGTCAGGTATCATCTGCATATACAAGTAAGATTTTTGTATTTTTTGCCTAAAATCAATTGGTCTTTTAAAAGAATGCACTTGGAGGGTAGTGATACATCCTTATTTACTTTGAGTAATAGTAATTCTTCGAATGAAAAAGATGGAGTACTTACTCATAAGTCATGGGCCTTAGGAGAGCAGCCGTGGATCAATTGGAAGATGGAAAGGAAACCAATGTAAAAATTAAATGGTTTTGAGTTATTTCCTCTAATACTACTGATCTAGCAAAGGTAAAAAAAATACATAAAAATGTAAAGGTATGTTTTTTCAATATTTGTCAAATAGGTGTCACAAACATTTAATTTAGGACTTAATAAGTGAAAGAAACAATTAAATATGCAAGGAACACACGTGAATTGTCAAAACCAATTGGAAACCTTGTTACTAATAAGAAATTTTCAAGATCAAATCATTTCATTTGGCGGTACTCCCACATCTAGAACACGCCTCTTCGGATACACACCTAGAGCCTCTGACCCTTCATTGTAGTAGATCCGTTACTCAGTGCTTAGGAAGGGCCGGGATTCTAAGCAGATTCTTTTGAAAGCCCAGACGTTGCCACCTCTACCGCCAAAGATGTTTTGATTCCACTCAATAGTTAAAATTGAAATGTCGAATCTTGAAAGAAGCCAGTCAAATTTATCAAACTGAACACTTAAGATATGTACATTTCATTGTATGTTGACAACACACCTCTCTCTCTCACATGCACGTATCTTTTACATCTTAACAACAGAGAAGAAAGCCATGCTGCCAAAGATTAAACAAATGACCATTTCCCTTTTGATTAAAATACTGTGAACACCTTTAATTCCTGTTATAATCACTGTTTACATACCCATTGGGATCCTTTTTCTTCCAGTTTGCCAAGACACAATCTGCATAAAGTAGAATAGGAGGCAGTCCCAGCTTCTCAGACAGTTTGCAGTAAGGAACAGCGATATTGCTTGGCAAGATCTAATGAAAACACGACTTTTAGTATTAACCTTTGAAATGTCTCGCCTTCGCTTCTGCTTTCTGGGTGTCAAAAGATTAACTGTTCTACATAAGGGCCCTGTGAAACCAAACCAATGTCATTGCCTCTTCCTCATTTCATAACTTAAGCCCAGTACTTATTAAACCCTTACATTTGAGATTTGTGATGATGTGGACATAATCTGGGCATAGAGAGAACAAAGCCCACCTAAAGGGCCAGAGGAAATCAGGGCTGTATTCTTGAGTTTCTAATGGCCTGTGAATCATTTGCAACCATTCACTCAAGCATCCATCCATTCCCCCAAATATTTGTTAGGCAACTCCTCTGCACAAGATCCTCAAGCTTCACAAATGCCTTGACAATACTCTTAGAGTTCATTTACATTAAATGTCAACTGGATGTCAGTCTGTTGTGTTAACATAAAAGAATACATGAAAATCTCCAGACCTTTCGGATGTCTCCATCGCCTTGACCCCACACATACGCCATCGTGATGTATCCCAGAACCAAGTGTGCCAGGCGCTGTGCCCTGTGGCCTCGGAGGCCATCAATGTTGAGCGTTGCTAACTGAGAATAAATGGAGAGATGGACTCAACTCAAAATGTGTGATGTGAGTGCCACAAAACCAAGTTAATGCTTTTACGAAGCTGAAATAGAAAACGTGTAATATTTTTTCCAAACCTTCTCAACTTCCACACGTAGTTGGTTGTTCTTGATCAGTTCAGGCAGATTTCTAGCAATAGAGATCCAGGCATCATAAGGATGAGGTAGGTCCTCCTTAAAAAGAAGAAACAGGGCTTTGATTCACCAGTGGAAGGTCTTATCCAATAGTGGTGCCTCCACTAATGATCCATGTTGCCTCTGTATCGATGCCATGCAATGCCAACACACACTTAACCTGTCTAGGGCCACCAGGCCATGCATTGTCACCTGCACATGAAGAGCTCAGGACCTTCTCTGTGCTCCTCTTCTTCCTCTCACCTGCCTCCTTTGCAAAGATCCCTTGAAACATTTCATTGAAATCTTCCTGACTATTCCATTCTATAGGTATGCCTCCAATGAGGAATCTTATGAATTATACCCTTTCACATTAACTGATTTATTATTGTGTGTAGTCACTTAGATGTGTCCAACTCTTTAAGACCCCATGGACTTAGTCTGCCACGTTTCCCTGTCCATGGGATTTCCCCGGCAGGAATACTGGAGTGGGTTGCCGTTTCCTTCTCCAGGGGATCTTCCCAACCCAGGGATCAAACCTAAGTCTTCTGCATTGGCAGGCAGATTCTTTATTGCTGAGCCACCAGGGAAGCCCTCAGTAATTTATTGCTGTCTGCTATATTTTTACCTTCTCAGCTAGATGTTAAGTTTTTTTTTTTAATAGAAGGAAAATGAGATTTATTAAATGTCAGTAATGAGGCAGTTTTGCTTCAATTTTTCATTTAATTATTTCTTGTTTAATTATTATAATGGCCCCCAAAGTTATCTCCATGTCATAAATAAGACAAGCAAGGCTCAGGCAGATTTATGGCTTGTTTTGTGCACATAGTTCATTGTAATTCAAACATAAGGATTTCTAACTTCTAAAAGATGTTTTATCTTTTTACATTCACTATCTGAAGGCAAGGATTTTATCATATTTTTAATTCTGTATTTCTTACCACAGTACTAGATATGCAAGAGATGCTGTATATATGTGCATGTATATATGTATATATATATATGTATACATGTTGATTGTTTCCTTTGGTACAACAAGCAAATTTTTGGTCAAGTACATAAAAATGAAATCCAAATAACAGAGTGTTATAAATAAGACTGCTCAGTGTTATGTGGCAGCCTGGATGGGAGGGGAGTTTGCGGGAGAATGGATAAATGTGTATGTATGGCTAAATCCCTTTGCTGTCTGCCTGAAACTAAAGGAAATCAGTCTTGAATATTCATTGGAAGGACTGATGCTGAAGCTGAAACTCCAATAATTTGGCCATCTGATGCTGAAGAATGACCCCGATGCTGAGAAAAATTGAATGCAGGAGAAGCGGATGACAGAGGATGAGATGGTTAGATGGTATTATGGACATGATGGACATGAGTTTGAGCAAGCTCTGGGAGTTGGTGATGGACAGGGAAGCCTGGCGTGCTGCCATCCATGGGATCACAAAGACTGAGCAACGGAGCTGACTGACTGAATCTATTATAACAATGTTAATTGGCTATACTCCAGTACAAAATAAAATGTTTAAAAAGAAAAGACCCAATAACCCAGAATGGAGTAACTTAAGTCCCATGTCACTAAATGGAGACAATACTTAATTACAATTTCTGCCTCTCCCAGAGTGGAATCCTAAACCAGTCAATCTGGAATCCCCTGGCCAGCAGTAATGAACTGATTTGCTCATAGAACCCTGCTTTTCTCTAAAGAAATGTGACCTCAATACAACCAATTCACTCTGCGGGGATGATGACTTCCTTGTTTCTGTTCTCTTCTGCCTATAAAAGTCTTTCATTTTTGTACAGCTCCTCAGAGTACTTTTCTTCCTGCTAGTTGGGATGATGCCCATTTCATGAATCACTGAAGGAAGCCAATGACGTTTTAAATTTTACTCAACTGGGTTTTGTTTTTAATAAGTGCCTCCCTGGGTGTTGTTTCTAATTGTGTCTCAAGGGAAAATATAGAAACAAAAATACTAGGTCACAGCCTGAAATGAGATTCAGAGTCCTGAAAACTCCCCAGGCCTTCTTCATTAAGCTCCTTCCAGATGTGCCTTTGGGGGCATCGAAACTGAATTAAGGGGAGAGAGCATAAATTGAGTTTACCTGAAACCAAGGTTAGTGAGGCTTTAAGCTTCAAAACCAAGTTAATATTATAAGGAAGCTATAAAATATGAAGACAAATGTAATAAAAACTTCAAACCTGTTCAGGGGCTGCAGAGAATTGGCTAGACTTACTTAGTCAGGGAAAATTTTTAGGAATGAAAGATCCAGGCAGTATATTCACTAGATAATCACTTTTCCTGTATTTGCTCTGAATTTTTTCTCCCTAACCACAAAACTACTGTTTTAGAGGTCTACATAATTATTTGTGGCTTCCTTGGTGGCTTAGATGATAAAGAATCTGCCTGCAATGTAGGAGACCCAGGTTCAATGCCTGGGTAAGGAAGATTGCCTGGAGAAGGGAATGGCAACCCACTCCAGTATTCTTGCTTGTAGAATTCCATGGACAGAGGAGCCTGGCGGGCTACAGTCCATGGGGTAGAAAAGAGTCAGACACAACTGAACAATTTTCACTTACTCATTCACATAATTATTGTGATTATTTTCTTTTATAAGAGAACCAACTTTATAGGGAAATAAAGAATAAATTTGATATGACACTTTGTAGTTTCTGAAAAAGTTTTTTTTTTTTTTTTGTACCATTGATACATATTTCCTCAAAACATCCAGTCTTGGCAGTTGTGCACTTTTGTGAAGAGAGAGTAAGTCTGAATATTATTGATTTGAAAATATAAAGTAAGCCAGTTGCTTTTAGCAATACAATTAAAACATCCGCTTCATTTTCTTCAATTAACTTAATCATGTGAAGAGGAAAATTAGATTGGGACAAAGAATTTGCTTTAGATTTCCCTATATTAACCAAGGTATTTACTAGATGTGATTTCTAAGTATAGTTAGATTCTGACTAAAATATGTATTTGTCACACTTAAAGGTTGTCTCTAGAGTTGCTTGATTCCCCACCTCAACAACATCAAAGCAGGAACACATGCTTTGTGCAATCTAAGGTTTATCAGCTGAGAAAGGGGGTTCCTTTGACTCATGGGTCATTTATTACTTTTTAAAAATTTTTTTTCAAAATACCCCCTGAAATGTGATTGTCTTAAACTAAAATACCTCTATAGTTACCTTATCTCATCACTCTCTGTACCTGTGTAAGATGAGTAAGAAGTGCCTCTAAGGCTAAGTTTCTAGGAAGAAAATTTTAAGAAAGTTAACTGAGATCCCTTTATTCAAACTCTGCCTCCAATTTTGGTACCTCTATATCTATTTGTTCCAGTCACAAGTACAGATACATCCTGGTATACAGCATTGTCACAACATGTTACTGGCTCCTAGAAATCCTCTCCTGGAATCTCATGAATTTCATTAAAAGCAAGAGTAGGAAAACAAACAATAACCAAAAACCAAAATAATGTCTTGTGTTCTCTCCTTCTCTTGAGTTAGGCAGTGTAGCATAATAGATAATGGTTTTCAGACCATGGATTCTGGAACCAGACTGATTAGACTCACTTCCTATCCCTGTTATTACTAGCTGTGTGAGTTTGGCTAATTACTTAAATTCTGCATGACTTACTTTCTCATCAGGAAAATAAGATTAATAACATACATACCTTTCAGGATGGTTGTAAAGATGGAGTAAGTTAATATTTGTAAATTGCTAAAAATGAGATAAAAGTGTGTGATGATTAAGATATTAAAAATAAGATGCTTTGCATGGCATTCTTGGGAAGATAACTTAGGAACCTGTAGTCTTAAGACACACTTTTATTCTAATGCCTTGCCCTTTGTAGCAAAACCTGTGAAAAAAAGCATGCAGATCTAGCAGGTCTAACTCTCTCTAAGCCTGAAACTTAGGCTTAGTAAATACCCAACAATACTAATACAACACAAAGTTGCTTGATTCCCCACCTCAACAACATCAAAGCAGGAACACATGCTTTGTGCTATCTAAGGTTTATCAGCTGAGAAAGGGGGTTCCTTTGACTCATGGGTCATTTATTACTTTTTAAAATTTTTTTTCAAAATACCCCCTGAAATGTGATTGTCTTAAACTAAAATACCTCTGTAGTTACCTTATCTCATCACTCTGTACCTGTATAAGATGAGTAAGAAGTGCCTCTAAGGCTAAGTTTCTAGGAAGAAAATTTTAAGAACGTTAACTGAGATCCCTTTATTCAAACTCTGCCTCCAATTTTGGTACCTCTATATCTATTTGTTCAGTAGAAATTACTGAACCACATTTATTCAGTAGAAGCTAACTTGTCCAGGTAAGTCAAGACAAGAAAATAATTTTGCCCATATTCCAGTGTCCTCTCTTACCAGTGGATATGGAAGAGCAAAGCCTACGTCTTCATCAATGTGGTATTCCTTAAAGATGGTCCATGAATTTTCCACAGGAGATGACATGTCACCTGCCATTCTTGCAGTCAACTCTGTTCCTCCTCTGGCTAGAGTAGCTTCAGAGCGTCTATTTATTACAGAGGTTGCCATAGCCAACAACCACAACTCACCACACAGGCGGTAAGAAATGACTTCCACTTTTGGAATAGTTTCATTTTCCATTTTGTTTATTTGTAGTTTGATAAAAAATAAAACTACAGAAGCATGACTGTTTATTACATGAAGAAACTGAAAGTGTATATTTCATATCAAACGTTTCTGGGAACATCATTTGCTTACTGCCTAAGGGGAATTGGAAAGGGCCTGAGTGAAATAACAAAAAACATGAAAATAGGTGGCCAGAAAGAACATTTTTATTCTATGGGAAAAAACTTTGAATTAAAATAATGAATTTAACCAAGCCTAATGACCTAAGCCATCTTTTAGTTATTGTAGTCATTGGCTTTCTTTTAAACTCCCACGGTTCTTTGAAAATATTAGTGTCTTGTTTCAGCAGCCAGGAAAAAAAGTTTTTGGTACCCAGAGTTAGTGCCTCTGAAATAGAAAAAAGAAAAAAGGAAAAATGCAAGCACATGAAGAATTTAGAAGCATAGCATCTCTTCACCCCTCTAGTCCCATGTTTCTTACCCGATTCCATAAGTGTTCTCACTACTGTTCTTTTAAAAAAATTTTTTAATTGGAAGGTAGTTGCTTTACAATATTGTGCTGATTTCTGCCACACAACAATGTGAATCAGCTATGTGTATACATATATCCCCTCCCTCTTGAGCCTCCTTCCCAACCCACCCCTCATCTCATCCCTCTAGATCATCACAGAACACTGGCTTGAGCTCCCTGTGCTATACATCTGCTTCCCACTAGCTATCTATTTTACCCTGGTAGTGGATATGTTAATATTTCAATGCTACTATCTCAATTTTTTCCACCCTCTCCCTCCCCAACTGTGGAAGATTTTCTTGCATCTCTACTGTATATGATCTCTAAGGGACTAGTAAGGCAATAGTCCACATTTGGAGACTCTAGAATATGCTTAAAGTTGAAATAAATTATAAAAATCTATCTTGAAAATAGTTCTTTCAAAATGCAAATTAAGGTTGCATTTGGTAAAGGTTTTCAGGGTGTCTGGAGGTCTGTGGTCACTTATGTATAAGATCGGTTGATCTTATACACAAAGCTGAAGCAAGAGAAGAAGCCATCCTGTTCATTATGATGGTCAAAAGGAGAAAAAAGAAGTGAGTGTTCAGTACATTAACAGACAATGCAATGTTGTCATCCAGGTTTCAGTACTTACAACAGATTTTAACAATACATTGCATTGGATTGACTCCATTCTATAATGGTTCTCAAAGTATTCTTTGTAATCACGTGATGGCTTTTGATAAACACTATTCTTCCTAATTACATGATGGCTTTTGATAAAGATGTAGTTTTGCAAGAATAGGTTTCCTTTATTGTAAAGGTAACGGAAATTGAAACTAAAATTAAACAGCCAAGAGAACACAAATGGCTATCCTTCTTTAAAATTCGTCCTCCTACACTGCTGGTAGGAATGTAAATTGGGACAGTTAATATGCAAAAGAGTATGCAGGTTCCTCAGAAAACTAAAAATAGAGTTGCCATATAATCCAGCAATCCCACTTCTGGGCATATTTCCAGACAAAACTCTAATTCAAAAAGATACGTGTACCCTTATGTTCATGGCAGTGCTGTTCACAATAGCCAAGACATGGAAAGAGCAACGTAACTGTTCATTGACAGATGAATGGATAAAGAAGACATGGTACGATGGAATACCACTCAGCCAAAATAAAGAGCAAAATAATGCCATTTGCAGCAACATACATGCATCTAGAGATGATCACACTAAGTGAATTTAGAAAGATAATGACAAATATGATATCACTTATATGTGTAATCTAAAATATGACGCAAATGAACCTACCTATGAAACAGAAACAGACTCACAGACAGAGAACAGACTTCTGATCGCCAAAGTAGCGGGGGAGGTGGTTGGAGGAGGGATGGAGTGGAGATTAGCATTAGCACATGTAAGCTTTAATAGAGATAACGGTTAAGCAACAGCGTTTTACTGTAAAGCACAGGGAACTACAGTCACTTTCCTTTGATAAACCACAACAGAAAAGAATATTTTTTAAACAAGAATGCTGCTGTACAACAGAAATTAACACAACATTGTAAGCCAACTACACTTCAATAGAAAATAAAAATAAAGATGAACAGTTCATGAGACTAAGACTGCTGAAATCAGATCCAAGGGAAAACAATTACAAACAAAAAAATATGATGCTAGCCTATCATATTCATGGTGGTAGTTTAGTGGCTAAGTTGTGTCCTAGTCTTGTGACCCCGTGGACTGTAGCCTACCAGATTTCTCTATCCAAAGGATTTCCTAAGCAAGAATACTCAAGTGGGTTGCCATTTCTTTCTTCAAGGTATCTTCCCAACCCTGGGATAGAACTTAGGTCTCCTACATTGCAAGCAGATTCTTTAATGACTGAGCTACCAAGGAAGTTCACCTATCATATTCATATAGAGGCCAAAAACACCAGCAAATTTTTGTTTATTTATTTATAAAGATACATGATAGACTATATCACAATGATAGCATGGATATGAGAATAGATGTAAATATTATTAAAATTCTTGCATTTTTCTGCAACAATAAATGACAACTATTTATAAATAAGGGTTTTGAAAAGTTATTGATCTTTATTCTACTCTTTAGGGTAAACAGTAGATAAATGCTATTACAATCAGAAGCAATAAGCCAGTAGATGGAGAAAACTTGTTAATAAAAAAAGTTGATTAAATCTTAATCAATATAAGAGAAGACATAAAAAGGGGGGAAAAGGATGCCAACACAACTATCACAAAGAATACAAATAGTTCCATGGCAAATCTGCAATCATATATATCAACAAATATATGTAAACTGACTAAGCATTGCAATTTAAAACTACAAAGGTTATCAGGCAAGGCTTTTAAAAAATCACATTTGTTTAAAATCCAAAATATAAGGCTGCAGAAAGGTTGAAAAATAAAATGATAAAAATATATGTCATTTGCTGTTGGTCAGTCACTATGCCGTGTCTCACTCTTTGCAATCTGCATGAACTGCAGCATGCAAGTCTTTCCTGTCCTTCACTATCTCCTGGAGTTTGCTCAAATTCATGTCCATTGAGTCAGTGATGCTATCTAACCATGTCATCCTCTGCTGCCCACTTCTCCTTTTGTGTTCAATCTTTCCCAGCATTAGGGTCTTTTCCAATGAGTCAGCTTTTTACAAAGTCGCCAAAGTATTGGAGCTTAAGCTTCAGCATCAGTTCTTCCAGTGAATAATCAGGGTTGATTTCTTTTAGGATTGACTGATTGGATCTCCTTGCAGTCCGGAGGACACTCAGGAGTGACACAATGAACCTAACTAACTATGAAACAGAAACAGACTCATAGACATAGAGAACAGACTTCTGATCGCCAAAGTAGCAGGGGGAGGTGGTTGGGGGAGGGATGGAGTGGAGATTAGGGTTAGCACATGTAAACTTTAATAGAGATAATTTTAAGCAACAACATTTACTGTATAGCACAGGAAACTACAGTCACTTTCCTTTGATAAACCACAATAGAAAAGACTATTTTTTAAACAAGAATGCTGCTGTACAACAGAAATTAACACAACATTGTAAGCCAACTACACTTCAATAGAAAATAAAAATAAAAATGAACGGTTCATGAGACTAAGACTGCTGAAATCAGATCCAAGGGAAAACAATTATAAAAAAATATATATATGATGCTAGCCTATCATATTCATGGCTTCACCACAAGTTGACTCTTTTTCAATTCTTTGGCTCTCAGCCTTCTTCATGGCCCAACTCTTACATCCGTACATGACTACTGGAAAAACCATAGCTTTGATTATATGGACCTCTGTTGACAAAATGATGTCTCTGCTTTTGAATATGCTGTCTAGGTTTGTCATAGCTTATCTTTGAAAGAGCAACTGTCTTTTAATTTCATGGCTGCAGTGACCATCCACAGTGATTTTGGAGCCCAAGAAAACAAAGTCTGTCACTATTTCCCCATCTGTTTGCCATGGAGTCATGGTACCAGACACCATGACCTTAGTTTTTTGAATGTTGAGTTAGGCCAGCTTTTTCACTCTCTTCTTCCACTCTCATCAGGAGGCTTTTTAGCTCTTCACTTTCTGCCATTAAAGTGGTATTATTTGCATATCTAAGATTGTTGATATTTCTCCCAGTTCAGTTCAGTTGCTCAGTTGTGTCCCACTCTTTGTGACCCCCAAAATCACAGCACGCCAGGCCTCCCTGTCCATCACCAACTTCCGGAGTTTACTCAAACTCATGTCCATTGAGTCGGTGATGCCATCCTTGCATCTCATCCTCTGTCATCCCCTTCTCCTCCTGCCCCCAATCCCTCCCATCATCAGAGTTTTTTCCAATGAATCAACTCTTCGCATGAGGTGGCCAAAGTATTAGAGTTTCAACTTTAGCATTAGTCCTTCCAATGGACACTCAGGACTGATCTCCTTTAGGATGGACTGGTTGGATCTCCTTGCAGTCTAAGGGATTCTCAAGTGAAGTGAAGTGAAGTGAAGTGAAGTCGCTCAGTCATATCTGACTCTGCGACCCCATGGACTATAGCCTACCAGGCTCCTCCGTCCATGGAATTTTCCAGGCAAGAGTACTGGAGTGGGTTGCCATTTCCTTCTCCAGGGGATCTTACCGACCCAGGGATCGAACCTGGGTCTCTTGCATTGCAGGCAGACGCTTTACCATCTGAGCCACCAGGGAAGCTCTCAAGACTCTTCCCCAAAACCACAGTTCAAAAGTATCAGTTCATTGGCACTTAGCTTTCTTTACAGTCTAACTCTCATATTGATACATGACTACTGGAAAAACCATAGCCTTGACTAGACAGACCTTTGTTAGCATAGTAATGTCTCTGTTTTTTAAAATGCTGTCTAAGTTGGTCATAACTTTCCTTCCAAGGAGTATGCATCTTTTAATTTCATGCTTGCAGTCACCATTTGAAGTGATTTTGGAGCCCCCCAAAAATAAAGTCAGCCACTGTTTCCACTGTTTCCCCATCTATTTGCTGTGAAGTGATGTAGCAAGGAGAGATAAGAAAGCCTTCCTCAGTGATCAATGCAAAGAAATAGAGGAAAGCAAAGGAATGGGAAAGACTAGAGATGTCGTCAAGAAAATTAGAGAAACCAAGGGAACATTTCATGCAAGATCAGATCAGTCACTCAGTCGTGTCCGACTCTTTGCGACCCCGTGAATCGCAGCACGCCAGGCCTCCCTGTCTATCACCAACTACCGGAGTTCACTCAGATTCACGTCCATCGAGTCGTTGATGCCATCCAGCCATCTCATCCTCTATCATCCCCTTCTCCTCTTGCCCCCAACCCCTCCCAGCATCAGAGTCTTTTCCAATGAGTCAACTCTTCGCATGAGGTGGCCAAAGTACTGGAGTTTCAGCTTTAGCATCATTCCTTCCAAAGAAATCCCAGGACTGATCTCCTTCAGAATGGACTGGTTGGATCTCCTTGCAGTCCAAGGGACTCTCAAGAGTCTTCTCCGACACCACAGTGCAAAAGCATCAATTCTTTGGCGCTCAGCCTTCTTCACAGTCCAACTCTCACATCCATACATGACCACTGGAAAAACCATAGCCTTGACTAGACAGACCTTTGTTGGCAAAGCAGTGTCTCTGCTTTTGAATATGCTATCTAGGTTCATAACTTTCCTTCCAAGGAGTAAGTGTCTTTTAATTTCATGGTTGCAGTCACCATCTGTAGTGATTTTGGAGCCCAGAAAAATAAAGTCTGACACTGTTTCCACTGTTTCCCCATCTATTTCCCATGAAGTGGTGGGACCGGATGCCATGATCCTCGTTTTCTGAATGTTGAGCTTTAAGCCAACTTTTTCACTCTCCACTTTCACTTTCATCAAGAGGCTATTTAGTTCCTCTTCACTTTCTGCCATAAGGGTGGTGTCATCTGCATATCTGAGGTTATTTATATTTCTCCCAGCAATCTTGATTCCAGTTTGTGTTTCTTCCAGTCCAGCGTTTCTCATGATGTACTCTGCATATAAGTTAAATAAACAGGGTGACAGCCCAGCAATCCCACTGCCAGGCATACACACCAAGGAAACCAGAATTGAAAGAGACACGTGTACCCCAATGGTCATAGCAGCACTGTTTACAATAGCCAGGACATGGAAGCAACCTAGAAGTCCATCAGAAGACAAATGGATAAGAAAGCTGTAGTACATATACACAATGGAATATTACTCAGCCATTAAAAAGAATGCATCTGAATCAGTTCTAGTGAGGTGGATGAAACTGATGCCAATTATACAGAATGAAGTAAGTCGGAAAGAAAAACACCAATACAGTGTATTAATGCATATAAATGGAATTTAGAAAGATGGTAATGATGACCCTATATGTGAGACAGCAAAAGAGACACAGAGATAAAGAATAGACTTTTGGACTCTGTGGGAGAAGGTGAGAGTGGGATGATTTGAGAGAACAGCATTGAAACATGTATATTACCATACGTGAAATAGATCACCAGTCCAGGTTCAATGCATGAGACAGGGTGCTCAGGGCTGGTGCACTGGGATGACCCTGAGGGATGGGATGGGGAGGGAGGTGGGGAGGGGGGTTC
>NW_011494808.1:612497-621855 GCF_000754665.1 Bison bison bison | reverse complement strand
GGAGGGAGTGGGAGTGGGGAGGGAGGTGGGAGGGGGGTTCAGGAGGGGGGGTTACATGTACACCCATGGCTGATTCATGTCAATGTATGGCAAAAACCACTACAATATTGTAAAGTAATTAGCCTCCAATTAAAATAAATAAATTAATTTTTTAAAGGCATCCAAATAGAATATAAGAAAGCAAAATTATTTTTGTTCACTGATGACATGATCTGATACATAGAAAACCCTGCAGGTTTCACAAAAATCTGTCACAATAAATGAATTGGCCAAAGTTTCAGAGTACAAAATCAATATACAAAGATCAGTTTAACCTCTATATATTGATAGAGAACAATTTAAATGTGAAATTTAAGAATAAAATACATAGAAATGAACTTAACTAGGGAAGTGAAAGTCTTATATATTAAAAACTATAAATATTAGTAAAAAGATTTTTAGAAGACACAAATGGAATGCTGTCCTGTTTTCATGGATTAGAAGACTTAAGTGCTGCTGCTGCTGCTGCTAAGTCGCGTCAGTCATGTCCGACTCTGTGCGACCCCATAGACGGCAGCCCACCAGGCTCCCCCCTCCCTGGGATTCTCCAGGCAAGAACACTGGAGTGGGTTGCCATTTCCTTCTCCAATGCATGAAAGTAAAAAGTGAAAGTGAAGTCGCTCAGTCGCGACCCACTCGTAGCGACCCCATGGACTGCAGCTTACCAGGCTCCTCCATCCATGGGATTTTCCAGGCAAGAGTAGTGGAGTGGCTTGCCATTGCCTTCTCCATAAGCACTGCTAAAATGTCTATAATACACAAATAAATCTACAGATCCATAGCAATTACTATAAGATTTTCAATAGCAGTTTTAAGAGAAAAAAACAATGCTAACAATTTTATGGAACCACAAAGGAATATTCAGAAATGGTCTTGAGAAAGAAAAACAATGCTGGAAGTGCAATATCTCTTTGAGATCCGGATTTCTATTTTTTTGTCTACCTTGACTGGACAGTGGGGTATGGAACACCATCAGAGTGGGATAGAAATGAGTATTAAGGCCAATAAAGTGGAGGAGCTCTTCTAGTGTGTCTCTGCTCCAGACTGATGCCCAAAGTGTGGGTTTTGGGGAGCATCAGAGGTGCCTCTTTTGGCAGAAGAGGTGTAAGATGAAAATAATGAGGGACCACTCTGCTTCTCAATAATGGGAATTGCAGCTGGAGGGACCTGTTTCTCTCTAGCAGCATCCAGATTTGTGATTAGGGACCTCTGTGACTGGTGGGAGAAAGAAAGAAGAGGAGAGGGCAGACAGGAATATCAATGGGCATTGAAGAAATAGCTTTCCTGCCATCTGCTATGGGATTTCAGCAGGGAGCACATGCACAAAGTATCTCCAGCTGAAGTTCTTTCCACTAAGCCATGAGCATCTCCAGAATCTGAGGTTCTAGCCCAAACCTCCCACTCTGATGCCAGGTCCTCATGCACGCTCCAACACATCCTAAAAGCCAGCTCCTGCAGAAGAAGTTACAAACTTGAGCTTTAGTGCCACCTCCTGGAATAAGAAAAGAGTTCTAAATGCCATTCTGTTAAACTGTAAGAAACAATGTGCTCACGTGTATCCAACTCTTTGCGACCCCATGGACTATAGCCCACCAGGCTCCTCTGTCCATGGGATCATCCTGGAAAGAATACTGGAATGGGGTTGCTATTTTCTTCTCCAGGGGTTCTTCCTTATCTAGGGATAGAACCTGTGTCTCCTGCCATTTCTTTCCCACTGAGCCACCTGATAGCAAAACTGAACATAAATTTTTAATTAAGGAGGGTGTCAGGCTACATCAAGTGAGAAAACAGAAGCTCAAATCATCAAACAATATGAAAAGTCAAAGAAATATGGTATCACTAAAACAAAATAATAATTCTCCAGAAACTGAATTCAAATACATGGAATATTGTGATATAACACAGGAGGACCAAATCCCTGGCCATGGATGGACCAGTACTGTCCCTGGCCTGTTAGAAACTCAGCCTCACAGCAGGAGGTGAGTGGTTTTCTTCCAGAAAACTGGTCCCTGATGCTCAAAAGATTGGGGATTGCTGAGCTAACTGCTAAAGAATCAAAAATAGCTGTCATGAAGAAATTCAATGAGTTGCAAGAAAATCCAGAAAGACAGTTCATTGAATTTAGGAATAAAATTATTTAACAGAAAGAGTTATTTACCAAAAATTAAAATTATTAAAAAGGAAAAAAGAGAAACAATCAAGCTGAAGAATTCAAGAAATAAGATGAAGAATGCAATAGAAAGTACAGACAACAGGGCAGATCAATGCAAAAAGACCTTCTGTAAGACTCACTGTATGAAATCGTCAAAAATAAATAATCTGAAATGCAGAAAAAAATGAAGTAACTTACAATGAAACCCCAACCAGGCTATAAGCAGATGTCTCAGTAGAAACTATAGACCAGGAGAGAGTGGAATGACTTAGTCAAAGGGTTGAAATATGAAATTTGCCAGCCAATGTATTCAGCAGATTTATCCCTCAGATATGAATAAATAAACGTTTTTCCAGACAAATAAAACCGGACAAAGTTCATCACCATTAGGCTGATCTTGTAAGAAATGCTAAAAGAAGTTCTTCAAGCTTAAACAAAAAGATGCTACTCAGGAAAAACAACAACAACAACAATTTGCCAAATAGACAACACTCTGGTAAAGGTAAAAAGAATTAGAAATTGTTATTCTTTATTAAAATGATGTGTCAGCCACTTAACTGTAGTATAGGGTGAAAGAAAAAAGTATTTAAAATAGCTATAGCTACTATAGTTTATACACTCACAGCATAAAAAGAAGTAAATAGTGACACTGAAAATATAAAAGGAAAGGAGTACAATGGTGGAGTCTTTATGAGTGAACAAAGATATGTTGCTCTCAGCATAAAATGGACTGCCTTGTCTATGAGGTATTTTATGTAAGCCTCAAGGTAACCACAGAGCAACAATTTAAAGTGTATTTGCTGATAAGTCACTTCAGTCGTGTCCAACTGTGTGCAACCCCATAGACGGCAGCCCATCAGGCTCCCCCATCCCTGGGATTCTCCAGGCAAGAACACTGGAGTGGGTTGCCATTTCCTTCTCCAGTGCATGAAAGTGAAAAGTGAAAGTGAAGTCGCTCAGTCGTGTCCGACCCTCAGAGACCCCATGGACTGCAGCCTTCCAAGCTCCTCCATCCATGGGATTTTCCAGGCAAGAGTGCCGGGGTGGGGTGCCATACAGAACTTAAAAAAAGGGGAGCCTGATCATATCACCAGGTGCAATACTTTGTTTCTTTGAAGACCGATGGGTAATTTTGTTCCCTCCTTTCTTTCTTCAGCTCTGTAGATTTGTCTTTCACTTAAGTTTCTTCTTTATCTTCATCTCTTTTTGTCATAGTCAGTGCTTTGCTCAGATATCTTATCATTCCTAATTATCTGCTTGTGATTAAAAATGAATCATTACATTATTTATATTATTTCTTTGATGAATCCCCATTACTGTTCTTGCCTGTTCTTGAGTTTGTAAGAGCTGTTAGTTCCTCCAATTTGTCATTTTTTTGGTAACCTTTAGTTGTGTTTTCCTCAATAGAATGTATACATTTTTATGTTAAAGAGAAATATTATCTAGTTTTCAATGTATATATTTTGTATATTTCAGTATATATATTATTCGGTGTATACATTTTGTTAAACTCATCCTAAAGTATTTTATAATTGGAAATATTTCCTTAATTTCATTTTTAGATTGGAATTGTTTCCTTAACTTCATTTTCAGGTCGTTCTTTGGTACTGTATAGAAATAAAATCATTTCAATCACTTAAAATGAGGCATTACAAACATTCATTTTAAGTGCACATGGTTGAAGCTTCCTAATTTAATGCTTCACTGTGGAGTTATTTTTCTGTATTCTTTCATTGGATGACCTCAGATGTCACCATCTTAACATATTTTCTCTTGGGCTGTAGGGTTTTCAGAACAGCATTCTTGTACCTGGCTTGAAAAGTAGAATTGGATGTAGTACTGGGGAATAAGACATTTTAAAACTTAATTTCTGTATTTCAGATATGATACTGCATGAGTCCCTGAGTCCTGAGAATTTTCATTTTCCCTTTCCAGAGAATGGTTCTCCAAGTGTTCATTTAGAGCAAAGAAGGGGCATTCTCAGTTTGAGAAGTACCAGGGGAAGAAACAGGTTTTTAAACAAACTTCTATTAGATCCACATTTACTTCTATTACCAACGTAATCAATGTGGCAAATCCTTGAACATTTCATGGTTCTCCAAGTTTTTTGACTGCTTCTACAGGCTCCTGATCCAAATTTTTGTATTTACTAAATCATCTATCAATTTTCCAGCTTTCAAATTTTGGTCCTTTGTCTTCATTTTTTTTTTTCCCCATGAGGTTCTTGCTTTTATATAAACATCTTTGTCATCAAGAATATGAAAAGATATCCATAGAATGGTAGAAAAAAAAATATATACAATATTTATATAGTATACAGGATATTTAAAAAACCTGTAACAATGAAACAACCCTACTAAAAATGCTGAAAGGAATGAGTAGATAATTTTCTAGAGAAGATATAAAAATGCCTAACTATGCACATGAATAGGTGCTCAGTATTTACTCATTAGGGAAATGCTAATCAGAACCATATTCTGTGCTTAGTTGCTCAGTTATGTCTGACTCTTTGCAATCCCATGGACTGTAGCTGGCCAGGTACCTCTGTCCATGGAGATTCTCCCAGCAAGAATACTGGAGTGGGTAGCCTTGTCCTCCTCCAAGGCATCAAACTCAAGTCTCCCGCATTGCAGTCAGATTCTTTACCATCTAAATCACCAGGGAAGCCCAAGAATACTGGAATGGGTAGTCTATCCCTTCTCCAGGGGATCTTCCCAACCCAGGAATCGAACTGGGGTCTCTTGCATTGCAGATGGATTCTTGCAGGGAAGCCCAATCAGAACCATATGAGGTACCAATTCATATCCACCAGAATAGCTATAATAAAAGAAAAAAAGAAGCATGTGTTGGCTAGCTTGAGACCCTCACATAGTACCATTGGGGATATAAAATGGTTCAGCCACAGTGGAAAAGTGGAAAAGTGTTTGGGTGTTTCTCAAAAAGTTAAATATGGAATTACAATGCAACCCAACAATTCCAAGTATAACCTCAAAAGAATCAAAAACAGGCACTCAGACATATGGCTTCACACGTGGGTTTGATCCCTGGGTCAGGAAGATGTCCTGGAGGAGGAAATGGCAACTCACTCTAGTATTCTTGCCTGGAAAATCACAAGGACAGAGAATCCTGGTAGGCTGGAGTTGCAGAGAGATGGACATGACTCAGTGACTGAGCACGGCAAACTATGGCGCACTCAAACATATACATATAAACCCATATTCACAGCAGCACTGCTCACAATAGCTAGAAGATGGAAACCATTCGAATGCCTACCAGAGTACAAACCAATAAACTAATTGTGGTATAAGGGGAGCATTAATCAGTCATAAAAAGAAATGAAAATTCTGATACATGCTCTGAAGTAGGCAAACCTCTAAAACATTATGTTAAGTGAAAGAAACCAGACACAAAATATATTTTTAATTATTTTTATTATTTATCTATAATAACTTTATTCATAGAAACAGAATGCAGATTAGTGTTTGCCAGGTGCGGTTAATAGTAGGAAGACAGAATTGGACGAGATTGTTTAATAGGTTTGGCATTTCGTTTTGGAATGATGGAAATGTTTTGGAACTTCATAGAAGTAGCAGTTGTACAACGATGTGAATGTCCTAGGTGCCACAGAATTTGTTACTTAGACATGATTAATCTTATTCTACATGAATTTCACCTTAATAAAAAAACATATAACCAAACAATTAAGTGTACAAGTTGTCTCATATCTGCATATAGAACACTCCTCTGAACTGGAAATGAAGATAACAGATGGACCTCAGTTTATTGGTGTGATTTAGTGATTGGTACATATTTTCAAGAATCTATTTCTTTTTATTAGTAGCTACATGATAGTTGCAACAGCATGACAACAATAATTAATCCTTTTAATCAGGGAAATTATATTTTTGGAAATAAGGCAGTATAATTGTATCATGAAAGTGTGTCACATTTTGTCAAATGCCTTTTTTGCATCATTGAGATGATCATGTGATTCTTTTCCTTCATTCCATTAATGTGTTTTACTATACTGATTGCTTTTGTATGTTAAACTCCATGATAGACTTTATAACTATATTTGCTACGAACTCTACAGGAAACAAACCAATAACGCATTTCTTTTAGCATCCATCCTTTCATTTATCCTATTGTTGGCAAACAAAAATGGATAGTTTCTAATGAGGTGGATGGATGAATCTGGAGCCTATTATACAGAATGAAGTAAGAAAGAGAAAGACAAATACTATACATTAATGCAAATATATGGAATTTAGAAAGATGGTACCAATGATCCTACATGCAGGGCAGCAAAAGAGACACAGACATATAGAACAGATTTTTGTACTCAGTGGGAGAAGGCAAGAGTGGGATGACATGAGAGAATAGCACTGAAACATGTACATTATCATATGTAAAATAGATGACCAGGGCAAGTTTGATGCATGAATCAGGGTGCCCAAAGCTGGTGCTCTGGGACATCCCAGAGGGATAGGGTGGGGAGGAAGGTGGAAGGAAGGTGCAGGATGAGGTGGGGGGCACATGCATACCTATGGCTGATTCATGTTGATGTATGGCAAAAACCATCACAATATTGTAATTATCCTCCAATTAAAATAAATAATATTTTTAAAGTGTACTTTGCCTTCCACATCCTGCGCATCATGTGATGGTAGCACCATATGCCATTATTTGAGGCAGAAATCTTTTTCAACTACAAAATATACCCGTACCTTATTGGTACTGCTAAAAATAAAATGTGAAAAACATGTTCTTTGCATTATGGCTAAATGCTCTTTAAATTACCTCAAAGTCTCATAATATACTTATGAACTAGATATAGTTCTATTTTACTCATTTTATAGTTAAGGAAACTAAAGAATTTAGGTTTATTTTGGTACAGAGCCAGTAAGTGATGGAGACTTGGGAGCATCACCTTGCTCAACACATTTCAACTTTTTCACCATTATTACACATAGTAATCCATTTTTCAGTGCCCAGTTATCTTTTTAATTTTCTAATTCATTCTAGAATTTGTAAGTAAAATTGTAATAGGGAAGAATACATCTGACTACGGGTTAGACCTGTTGCTTTCACTTTCAACTTCATGTTCTGTTGCCTGTAGCCTGAAATACACAGGACAGTTTATTCTCAAGGCTCTGACCTTTAAGAGTCCATTCATATATGGATAAAAATTTGCAGAACAAGAAACAACATTTGTCTTGGTGGAGATTTACAGGAACATCCTCACCTGACCTAGGTGGGTAGCTGAAAAAATAAAAGATTTCAACGCCAAAAAGTTTTCAACAATCAACCTCTCTCACCTTGCCTTTAAAAGTGCTTTGCTGAAACCTTTTGAGTAGTTCAGAGTTTTCAGGGTCAGGAGCCACCCTCCTCCTTGCATTAGCGTGCAATAAACCTTTCACTGATCCAAACTCCTCAGACGTTTCGGTTTGCTTGGTCTCATTGTGCACTGGGCATATGAAATTGGGTTTGAAAACAGAATCAATAGACACAAGCCTGCATACTTGCACTCACAGGATTTATTTTTGCTTTGTGAGACTGAAGTTTTAATCCATCACAAAAGGGGATAAAAACAGATTTTTTCCTTCTTGAATCAGGTCGGTTAATGGTGAGTTTCTTGGTATATCTTTTCTCCACGGTAAGGCTTTTGACAATATTGCTTAGCCACAGTTCTAAAAGAAACACAGGAAAATTGAAATGCTACATTTTAATTGTTAATAAAAGCTGTGTAATTTTACTACGCTGCTGCTGCTGCTAAGTCGCTTCAGTCGTGTCGGACTCTGTGCGACCCCAAAGACAGCAGCCCACCACCCTCCCCTGTCCCTGGGATTTTCCGGGCAAGAATACTGGAGTGGATTGCCATCTCCTTCTCCAACGCATGAAAGTGAAAGTGAAGTCGCTCAGTCATGTCTACAGGTATTTTAATAAGCTAGTATAATAAGACAGCTTATAATGTCACAATCTATGCCTGTACTCCACAGTTTCTAAACCCAAGTTTTTTTTTTTGTTTTAATTTTTTCCTGAATCATTGGTGATAGCCACATTAAAAGGCAATGCTGTATAAAAAACCTACCCAGTGTATTAAAAAGCAAAAACATCTCTTTGCCGACAAAGGTCCATATAGTCAACGTTATGGTTTCTTTGGTAGTCATGTACAGATGTGAGAGTTGGACCATAAAAAAGGCGAACACCGTTTTGGGAGACAGTGAAGGACAGGGAAACCTCGCATGCTGCAGTCCATGAGGTGGCAAAGTGTCGGACACGACTTAGTGTCTGAACAGCAGCAACAAAAGACATAAGCATTCTGACACAATGGATAGTGATACATTTTACTACTGACATACTGTACAGCGGGTGACAACCAGTTTGGTTTTGGAGTGCTGAAGTGGAAGGCGGTGAAGAAGGAGTTTGTTTTGAACATGTGTATGTAGGACCCTATCAGAAATGCACAGAGGACTGTTGGAGGTTCTCTTCCTCTGTAGATAGAAACAGAGAAAGTAGTAATTATTTCCTTCATCACAAAAAGCATTGCTCTTATCCTCTCTGTTTCCTTGTACATGACTTTCTTTGACCCATGTAAAACATGTGTAAATGAGACAGACATATATATACACATATATGTATATATATATGTATATACATACACACACATATATATGAGACACATACATATATATACATATATGTATATATCATATACATATACACATATATATACATATATGTTCCATGTCCAGTTCTAACTGTTGCTTGTTTCAGTTTATTTTTTTTTTCATTTTTCATTTTATTTTATTTTTAAACTTTACATAACTGTATTAGTTTTGCCAAATATCAAAATGAATCCGCCACAGGTATACATGTGTTCCCCATCCTGAACCCTCCTCCCTCCTCCCTCCCCGCACCATCCCCCTGGGTCGTCCCAGCGCACCAGCCCCAAGCATCCAGCATCGTGCATCGAACCTGGACTAGCAACTTGTTTCGTACATGATATTTTACATGTTTCAATGCCATTCTCCCAAATCTTCCCACCCTCTCCCTCTCCCACAGAGTCCATAAGACTGATCTATACATCAGTGTCTCTTTTGCTGTCTCATACACAGGGTTATTGTTACCATCTTTCTAAATTCCATATATATGCGTTAGTATACT
>NW_011494808.1:592610-612397 GCF_000754665.1 Bison bison bison | reverse complement strand
TGCTGTGATGAACATTGGGGTACACATGTCTCTTTCCCTTCTGGTTTCCTCAGTGTGTATGCCCAGCAGTGGGATTGCTGGATCATAAGGCAGTTCTATTTCCAGTTTTTTAAGGAATCTCCACACTGTTATCCACAGTGGCTGTACTAGTTTGCATTCCCACCAACAGTGTAAGAGGGTTCCCTTTTCTCCACACCCTCTCCAGCATTTATTATTTGTAGACTTTTGGATCGCAGCCATTCTGACTGGTGTGAGATGGTACCTCATTGTGGTTTTGATTTGCATTTTTCTGATAATGAGTGATGTTGAGCATCTTTTCATGTGTTTGTTAGCCATCTGTATGTCTTCTTTGGAGAAATGTCTATTTAGTTCTTTGGCCCATTTTTTGATTGGGTCATTTATTTTTCTGGAGTTGAGCTGTAGGAGTTGCTTGTATATTTTTGAGATTAGTTGTTTGTCAGTTGCTTCATTTGCTATTATTTTCTCCCATTCTGAAGGCTGTCTTTTCACCTTGCTAATAGTTTCCTTTGATGTGCAGAAGCTTTTAAGGTTAATTAGGTCCCATTTGTTTATTTTTGCTTTTATTTCTGATATTCTGGGAGGTGGGTCATAGAGGATCCTGCTGTGATGTATGTCAGAGAGTGTTTTGCCTATGTTCTCCTCTAGGAGTTTTATAGTTTCTGGTCTTATGTTTAGATCTTTAATCCATTTTGAGTTTATTTTTGTGTATGGTGTTAGAAAGTGTTCTAGTTTCATTCTTTTATAAGTGGTTGACCAGATTTCCCAGCACCACTTGTTAAAGAGATTGTCTTTAATCCATTGTATATTCTTGCCTCCTTTGTCGAAGATAAGGTGTCCATATGTGCATGGATTTATCTCTGGGCTTTCTATTTTGTTCCATTGATCTATATTTCTGTCTTTGTGCCAGTACCATACTGTCTTGATAACTGTGGCTTTGTAGTAGAGCCTGAAGTCAGGTAGGTTGATTCCTCCAGTTCCATTCTTCTTTCTCAAGATAGCTTTGGCTATTCGAGGTTTTTTGTATTTCCATACAAATTGTGAAATTATTTGTTCTAGCTCTGTGAAGAATACTGTTGGTAGCTTGATAGGGATTGCATTGAATCTATAAATTGCTTTGGGTAGTATACTCATTTTCGCTATATTGATTCTTCCAATCCATGAACATGGTATATTTCTCCATCTATTAGTGTCCTCTTTGATTTCTTTCACCAGTGTTTTATAGTTGTCTTTAGTTTCTTTAGGTAGATATATTCTTAAGTATTTTATTCTTTTCGTTGCAATGGTGAATGGAATTGTTTCCTAATTTCTCTTTCTATTTTCTCATTATTAGTGTATAGGAATGCAAGGGATTTCTGTGTGTTGATTTTATATCCTGCAGCTTTACTATAGTCATTGATTAGTTCTAGTAATTTTCTGGTGGAGTCTTTAGGGTTTTCTATGTAGAGGATCATGTCATCTGCAAACAGTGAGAGTTTTACTTCTTCTTTTCCAATTTGGATTCCTTTTATTTCTTTTTCTGCTCTGATTGCTGTGGCCAAAACTTCCAGAACTATGTTGAATAAACTGTTGCTTGTTGACCTGCATACAAGTTTCTTAGGAGGCAGGTAAGGTGGTCTGGTATTCTCATTTCTTTAAGAACACTGTCAAAGCCTTTAGCATTGTCAATGAAGCAGAAGTAGATGCTTTTCGGGAATTCCTTGCTTATTCTCTGATCTAGTGGATGTTGGCAATTTGATATCTGGTTTCTCTGCATTTTCTAAATCCAGCTTGAATATATGGAAGTTTCTTGGTTCATGTAAGTAAAAATTTAACATTATCTGAAAGTCTATCAATAGAAAACTTTTCAAATACAGTATGGAAGAGATGAGCAGGGAAACACATTGAAGCTGTTCACAGATGCAAATCAGAATGACCAGGAAGCTCTGCTCCCATAAAATACTAGATTAAAAGTAATATGTGTAATATAGATATGTTATGTGAGTGTCCAAATATTTATCAGTACACATACACTCCATTATAAGCAATACTTATAGATATATATGTGTAATCACTAAATATCCCTTCATGGATCATAGCCTTGTTGTGGTGAAAGGGTTTCCATAACTCAATAAAGCTATGAGCCATGCTGTGCAGGGCCACCCAAGATGGGTGGGTCACAGTGAAGAGTTCTGACAAATTGTGCTCCACTGGAGGAGGAAATGGCAACCCACTCTAGTATTCTTGCCAGAGGACGTCATGAACAGTACAAAAAGGTGAAAAGATATGACACTGGAAAGTGAGCCCCTCAGGTCAGAAGTTGTCAGTATGCTACTGCAGAAGAGTGGAAGGCAATTACTAATAGCTTCAGAAAGAATGAAGTGACTGGGCCAAAGCAGAAATGACAGTCAGTAGTGAATGTGCCTGGTGGTGAAAGTAAAGTCCAATGTGGTAAGGAACAATACTGCATAGAGTCTGGAATGTTAGTTCCATGACATGGACATGATCAAGCATGAGATGGAAAGAGTGAAAAATCAACATCTTACGAATCAGTGAACTAAAATGGACAAGAATGGGCAAATTCAATTCAGATGGCCATGGTATTTATCACTGTAGGCAAGAATCCCTTAGAAGAAATGGAGTGGCCCTCATAGTCAACAAAAGAGACCAAAATGCAGTACTTGGGTGCAATCTCAAATACAACAGAATGATCTCAGTTCACTTCCAAAGCAAACCATTCAACGTCACAGTAATTCAAGTCTATGCCCCAGCCACTGATGCTGAAGAAGCTGAAGTAGACCAGTTCCATGAAGACCTTCTAGAACTAATACCAAAAAAAAAAAAAGTCCTTTTCATCACAGGAGGCAACGTGGTTGTCTACGGAGGCTTTACAAATAGCTGAGGAAAGAAGAGAAGTGAAGGGCAAGGGAAATGACAAAGATATACTCAACAGAATGCAGAGAATAGCACATGAGATAAGAAGGCCTTAGAATGAGAAGGACTAGAGATCTCTTCAAGAAAAGTGGAGATATCAAGGGAACATTTCACTGAAGGATGGGCACGATAAAGGACAGAAGTGGTAAGGACCTAATAGAAGCAGAAGAGATTAAGAAGTTACAAGAATATACAAAAAACTATGAAAGAGAGGTCTTAATGACCCAGATAGCCACCATGGTGTGGTCACTCACCCAGAGCTGAACAATCTGGAGTGTGAAGTTAAGTGGGCCTTAGGAAGCATTACTATGAACAAAGCTAGTGGAGGTGATAAAATTCTACCTGGGAACTATTTCAAATCCTAAAAGATGCTGCTGCTAAAGTGCTGCACTCAATATACCAGCCAAATTGGAAAACTCAGCAGTGGCCACAGGGCTGGAAAAGGTCACTTTTCTTTCCAATCCCAAAGAATGGCAATGCTAAAGAATGTTCAGACTTCCAAACAACAGTGCTCTTTTCAAATGCTAATAAGGTGCGTGCATGTGTACTCAGCCATGTTCGACTCTTTGTGACCACATGGACTGAAGCCTGCCAGGCTTCCTTGTCTGAGAAAGTTTCCAGGCAAGAATACTAGAGTGGGTTGCCATTTCCTTCTCCAGGAAATCTTCCTGACCCAGGAATTGAACCGTCAACTTTTACATCTCCAGCACTGCAAGCAGATTCTTAACCAACTGTGCCACTTGGGAAGCCCACATGCTATTAAAGTTATGCTCAAAATCCTTAAAACTAGGCTTCAGCAGCACATGAACAGAGAACTTTCAGATGTACAACCTGGGTTTTGAAGAGGCAGAGGAACCAGAGATAAAATTGCAACCATTAACTGGATCATGGAGAAAGCAAGGGAGTTCTAGAAAAACATCTACATCTACTTCTGCTTCATTTACTATGATAAAGTCTTTGTGTGGATCACAACAAACTGTGAAAAATTCTAAAGGAGATCAGAGTACCAGACCACCTTATCTGTCCCCTGAGAAACCTGTATGCAAGCAAGAAGTAACAGTTAGAAGAGGACATGCAACAACTGAGTGGTTCAAAATTGGGAAAGGAGTAAGACAAAGCTGTACATTGTCACCCTGTTTAGCTAACTTATATGCAGAATTATTGTTCTACAGTTGCTCAAACATCTCTGACTTGCAACCCTAAGGACTGCAGCATGCCAAACTTCCCTGTCCATCACCAACTCCGAGAGTTTGCTCAAACTCATATCCATTCAATCGGTGATGCCATCCAACCATCTCACCCTCTGTCTCCCCCTTCTCCTCCTACCCTCAGTCTTTGCCAGCATCAGGGTCTTTTCTAATGAGACAGCTCTTCACATCAGGTGGCCAAAGTATTGGAGCTTCAGCTTCAGCCCTTCCAATGTATATTCAGGGTTGATTTCCTTTAAGGTTGACTGGTTTGCCCTCCTTGCTGTCCAAGGGACTCTCAAGAGTCTTCTACAGCACAATACAAAAACATCAATTCTTCTGCACTCAGCTTTCTTTATGGTCCAACTCTCACATCCATACATGACTACTGGAAAAACCAAAGCTTTGACTATACGGACATTTGTTGGCAAAGTAATGTCTCTGATTTTTAATATGCTGTCTAGGTTTGTCATAGCTTTTCTTCCAAAGGGCAAGCTACTTTAATTTCATGGCTGCCGTCCCTGTCCACAGTGATTTTGGAACCCAAGAGGGGAAAAAAGTCTGTTCCTATTCTGTCCCTATTTATTTTCCCCATCTATTTTCTATGAAGGGATGGGACCAGATGCCATGATCTTATTATTATTTTTTTTTAATGTTGAATTTTAAGCCAGCTTATTCACTCTCCTCTTTCACCTTCATCAAGAGGCTCTTTAGTTCCTCTTTGCTTTCTGCCATTAGGGAAGTGTCATCTGCATATCTTAGATTATTGATATTTCTCCTGGCAATCTTGATTCCACCTCGTGCTTCATCCAGTCCAGCATTTTGCATGAGATACTCTGGCCTTCCCTGGTGGCTCAGATGGTAAAGCGTCTGCCTACAATGCGGGAAACCTGGGTTCGATCCCTGGTCAGGAAGATCCCCTGGAGAAGGAAATGGCAACCCACTCCAGTATTATTGCCTGGAAAATCCCATGGATGGAGGAGCTTGGTTGGCTACTGTCCATGGGGTTGCAAAGAGTCGGACACAACTGAGCAACTTCACTATCACTCTGCATAGAAATTGAATAAGCAGGGTGACAATATACAGCCCTGAAGTACTTCTTTCCTAATTTTGAATCAGTCTATTGTTCCATGTCCAGTACTAACTGTTGCTTCTTGACCTACATATAGGTTTCTCAAGGAGTCAGGTAAGGTGGTCTGTTGTTGCCATTTCTTAAAGAAATTTCCAGTTTGTGATCTACACCATCAAAGGCTTTAGCATAGTCAATAAAGCAGAACTAGATGTTTTTCTGGAATTCCCTTGCTTTTTCTATAATCCAGAGGAAGTTGACAATTTGATCTCTGGTTCCTCTGCCTTTTTAAAATCCAGCTTGAACATCTGGAAGTTCTTGGTTCACATACTATTGAAGCCTAGTTGGAGGATTTTGAGCACCTTGCTAGCATGTGAAATGATCACAATGTAAGGTAGTTTGAACATTCTTTAGCATTGCCCTTCTTTGGGATTGGAATGAAAACTGACCTTTTCCAGTCCTGTGGCCACTGCTGAGTTTTCCAAATTTGCTGGCATATTGCGTGCAGCAATTTAACAGCATCATCTTTCAGGATTTGAAATAGCTCAGCTGGAATTCCATCACCTCCACTAGCTTTATTCATAGTTATACTTCCCAAGGCCTGCTTGACTTCACACTCCAGGATGTCTGGATCTAGTTGAGTGACCACTCCGCTGTAGTTATCCAGGTCATTCAGATCTTTTTTGTACAGTTCTTCTGTGTATCCTTGCCACCTCTTCTTAATCTCTTCGGCTTCTGTTAGGTCCTTACTGTTTCTGTCCTTTTTGTGTCCATCTTTGCATGAAATATTCCCTTTGAAGAGATCTCTAGTCTTTTCCATTCTGTTGTTTTCCTCTATTTCTTTGCAATGTTCATTTAAGAAGGCTTTTTTTTTTTTTAATCTCTCCTTGATATTCTTGTAACTCTGTATACAGATCAGTATATGTTTCCCTTTCTCCTTTGCCTTTGGCTTCTCTTCTTTTCTCAGTTATTTGTAAGGCCTCTTCAAACAGTCATTTTGCCTTGTTGCATTTTTTTTTCCTTGGGGATGTGCCAGGTGGGATGAATCACAAGCTGGAATCAAGATCATGGGCAGAAATATCAAGGACCTCAGATATGCCAATGATACCACTTTAATGGTAGAAAGTAAGAGGAACTAAAAAAGAAAATCTCTTGATGAGGGTGAAAGAGGAAAGTAAAAAAGCTGACTTGAAACCCCAAATTCAAAAAACTAAGATCATAGCATCTGCTCCCATCACTCCATGGCAAAAAGAAGGGGGAAAAGTGGAAGCAGTGACAGATTTTATTTTCTTGAGCTCCAAAATCACTGTGGATGGTGACTTCAGCCATGAAATTCAAAGGCACTTACTCCTTGGAAGGAATGCCATGAAAAACCTGGATAGCATATTGGAAAGCAGAGACATCACTTTGCCGACAAAGGTCTGTGTAGTCAAAGCTGTGGTTTTCCAATATTCATGTAAGGATGTCGGAGTTGGTGCATAAAGAAGGCTAAGTGCTGAAAAATTGACGCTTTTGAACTGTGATGTTGGAGAAGACTCATGAGAGTCCCTTGGACTGCACAGAGATCAGACCAGTCCATCCTAAAGGAAATCAGCCCTGAATATTCATTGGAAGGACTGATGCTGAAGCTCCAATACTTTGGCCACCTGATGTGAAGAAATGACTCATTTGAAAAGATGCTGATGCTGAGAAAGATTGAAGGTGGGAGGAGAAGGGGACGACAGAGGATGAGATGGTTGGATGTTACCACTGACTCGATGGACATGTGTTTGAGTAAGCTCCAGGAGTTGGTGATGGATAGGGAAGCCTAGCATGCTGTAGTCCATGGGGTCACAAAGAGTCGGACATGACTCAATTTTTGACTGAGCAACTGAAAGATGAACTGATATATTTTATAATATATACACATATATACATTTGAAGGAGATATTTTTATCCTCATTTTAAAATTGATTAGAATTAAATGTACATGTTTAAGGTCATTCCTTCACTGACTGACAGAGCCAATATTCAGTGTAAGAACTACTTGACTCAGAGAGCCCAATGATAAATGCTCAAAACCAGTGTTCTTGTCACTGTTACATTTTTTCCCAGTTTTAATGAGTATATCTCTTATCTTTTTCATTAGCAAAGGTAACCTTGAGAAAGTTATTTAATCCCCTTATACCTCAGTTTATCCATCTTTGAATTTGCAATTGTGCTGGTGGTAAAGGCTCTTCCTGCCAATATAGGAGATACAAGAGGGTTGGATTTGATACCTGGGTCAGAAAGATCCCTTAGAGTAGGAAATAGGACCCCACTCCAGTATTCTTGCCTCCCATGGGAAAATTCTATGGGCAGAGGAACCTCGTGGGCTACCATTCACGGGGCTGCAAAGAGTTGGACACAACTGAGCAAATGAATACATAGGTTATGAAGATGAAATTGCTTGTTGCTCATAAAGGAACAAAAGTGGTGTCTGGTACATAGTAAGTGCTCACTAAATATAATATATTAGTTTAATTATTTATGGATTTACCCTGATTTTTCTATAGACTCTATGTTAATATATGTTTATCTAAATTTCAATTTAATGTGAACATCTTCGGGAGAATCAACTAAGACTATCTGATAGATTTTCTGAAGTATCTGATAGAATACTATTTGATCAGTAGTATAGAAATATCAATACTTTCTGTCACCATTGCTAATTAAAGAAAGAACAAATATCAACTTGTTCATAAACTGAAAGTGCTCTGAAGAAGCCAGCAAGGATAACAAAATGTTGGATAAACCAGCATTACCTGTCCACAATACAATTTTCATTCTAGTACTGAGGAAATAATAAATCAGTCCTACTTCCCTGGATTGTTTGTAGGAAAAAAACAAGTCAAGAAATGTTAAGAATCTTGTTCCTGATATAATTTCTTTCAAATAAACAGATAAATTTGTAGCTGGCTCTTCTGCAAGGACAGGAAAAGCAAAGGACACTATGAAAATACTTAGCTTTGGTCAGTGGTTGGGATGGTGTTTTGAATATTAACCAATACATACTCTCTTTCTCTTTTATAAAAAAGAGACACTACACACTGAGGAAACCAGAAGGGAAAGAGACACGTGTACCCCAATGTTCATCGCAGCACTGTTTATAATAGCCAGGACATGGAAGCAACCTAGATGTCCATCAGCAGATGAATGGATAAGAAAGCTGTGGTACATATACACAATGGAGTATTACTCAGCCATTAAAAAGAATACATTTGAGTCAGTTCTAATGAGATGGATGAAACTGGAACCTATTATACAGAGTAAAGTAAGCCAAAAAGAAAAACACCAATACAGTATACTAATGCATATATATGGAATTTAGAAAGATGGTAACAATAACCCTGTGTATGAGACAGCAAAAGAGACACTGATGTATAGATCAGTCTTATGGACTCTGTGGGAGAGGGAGGGGGTGGGGAGATTTGGGAGAATGGCATTGAAACATGTATAATATCATGTATGAAACAAGTCACCAGTCCAGGTTTGATGCACGATACTGGATGCTTGGGGCTGGTGCACTGGGACGACCCAGAGGGATGGTATGGGGAGGGAGGAGGGAGGAGGGTTCAGGATGGGGAACACAGGTATACCTGTGGCGGATTCATTTCGATATTTGGCAAAACTAATACAATATTGTTATTAATAAAATTAAAAAAAATAAAAATAATAAAAAAATAAAAAAGAGACACTAATAGTGTCCCAGAAGAAACTACATCATGTTTAAAAAAAAAAAAATTCTTGGTATAACTAAAAAAATATTCCCTGAGAAGAAAAGCTTGGATTATGTAAGCATATTTACATATAGTTCCATGTTTAAGAATGGATAAGGAAAAGACAGCTAATTTTATTTATTTAGTCATTGCTTAGCTTGTCCATTTTTGGACAATTGCACATCTCAGACATTTTTTTATTTTTCAGTTGAAAATGAATGAGATGTTCTAAACACCTCTCACCTACTTACAGGAACTACAGTCAGTTTGATAAACTCCTGTTCTGCCTTATAAATAGAGAATTCAAGGATGCCTTCTATCACAACCAATATTGCACAACTTGCATTGCTGGAATAATGCCTATATTCATGTAATATAGTGTTCACTTAGTATATAGTGAACAATATAAGATGCATAGTATTTATATTTATAGTGTTAAATTTAGAAGTATAGCATTTATAGTTTTTATTACAATTGACAAGGAAGACGTACTCTTCATGTTGATAGATAAGAAATAAAATCTCTTTTTCTTCTTTTCCTTTTTTTAAAATTTAAATTTATTTATTTTAATTGGAGGATTGATTGACTGATTTTTACAAAGGACCCACATTTCATGAGCATGTGGTAAAGAAGCCTTTATTTTTTAACGTTTCTGTAAACAACTGAACACTGTGGAATAATAAATTAAAAAAAGTATATCCTTGATGAATTTTTAAAATAAACATAGTGTGATTCCAACTCAAACTCACAGACTTGCACCCAAAACAGCCTCCACTTTTCCAATAAATAAGAGTAAAGTCAGAAAGAAAACAAGTAGAAGATAAGAAATTAAAAGACTTCCTGGGATTCTGAAATAAAATGAAGGTCACTGTTGGATGAAATGAAGTGAGAAAGCAACCACAGGAACACAGTGGCAAAGGAGAGAGCCTAGTTGGTTAGCTTCCCAAGGGGTACTTGTGGTAAAGAATCCACCTGCAGTGCAGGAGACATAGGCATGTGGGTTTGGTCCCTGGGTTAAGAAGATCCCCCGGAGGAAGAAACGGCAACCCACTCTGCCAGGAGCCAGCGTGAGGAACTCCGCCCATGGCAAATGTCATAAGGAAGGAGGCTCGGCATACACAAAGGCGGGATTGAGCCTCAGGAGTCCCTCTGGAAATTCTCGAGCATCTATCCCCAAAACCAGAGTCTGCCTACTTTACTGCTTTGTGCTCTCACCTACACCTCTGACTTTACGGGGGCCTGTCCCCCACCACCTCTTTCAGAGAAGGAGTTAACTTAGAGCTCCAGTTAATAATAATTCCTGGGCATGACAGGAGTGTTTCAACCTAGAAACTCCTCTGAAGGTTCTCTAGCCTGCCTGACAGGCTTGTCCAGCCACATGTGATTGTTCACAGCCTCCCAACCGTGAGAGGCACGAGATGCTTTAAACCTTCTAAAAACAGGTTCTTTAGAGAAGTTAGAAAACTATTAGTATAGTATAGTGGGCTGATTAGAAATTGTATTGGTGAAGGGTTTTTCATTTGTTGAGCCAATGTTTGCTGCTAAGTCTCCACATCCCCTGCCCTTATACACATTAATGAATATATAGAAGAAATAAGTATTAACCTTTGATATTAATCACGTTAGACCTTAGGCTAAGCAAATTCTTTCCTTAATTAAAACCCACTACACCCTCACCCTATAGGAATGTAACTTTATCTGGTACCTTCGGAAGGTGGCATCTGTTTTAAGAATAATCACCCCTGGAGAAATAAGTGTTCTGGTTGACTGACCGCTGTCACAAGGAGAGGGTCATAAATTGTCAGCAGGCCCCCTGGCCAGAAGATGATGTAACGCCCCTAAGACCTCTGTATACATTTGTATGAAGCACCTGACTTTAATAAAAGTCAGGACTGCTGATCCTACGTGACTTTTATATAACATCTCAGTGTATAAAAACAGACCCTGGAAAAATAAAAAATGGGATCAGTTCCTAGAAAGACTGGTCTCCCCATGCCATTCTTTCTCTCATCTTCTGGCAGAATTCCCATCTGGGGCGTGGAGGCTCGTCAAGCCTACTAACTATGTCTGGGCTTCTAAGATCTGACCAGGGAGGCCTTAGTGTCTCCTCTCCTTTGGGAGAATGGGAGGATGCCTGTGGCCTATGTAGGTGACGTAAATTCCTTGCCTTGGAATTTTATTAGCTTTTCACGTAAACCAAGTCATTCAGCCTCTTTTCTCCACTGAATTTTCCCACTGAGCTATCCTCATTCTATTACTCTTTATATCTCTAATTAATATTTAATTAAAGCCAGTGTATTCGCCAATGCCGTCTCTCCTTCGAATTTCCCTGGATCCACCGGGGCTGGACCCTGGCACCACTCCAGCATTCCTGCCTGGAAAATCCCATGGACAGAGGAACCTGGAGGGCTATGGTCTGTGGAGACACAAAGAGTCGGACACGATTGAAGTGACTTAACATGCACCCATGCACAATGCTCCAGAGGAGATGCAGCCTCAGAGTATGAAGGAAAAACAGGAAGAGCTGAAAGGGTGAGAGTAGAAAGTGCGGATAAATGTGGAATTATCCAAGGAAGTCTGTCCACAAAACTATGAAACTAGTTCAGTTCAGTTCATTTGCTCAGTTGTGTCTGACTCTTTGAGACTTCATGAGCTGCAGCATGCCACGCCTCCCTGTCCATTATCAACTCCCGGAGTCCACCCAAACCCTTGTCCATTGAGCTGGTGATGCCATCCAACCATCTCATCCTCTGTCATCCCCTTTTCTTCCTGACCCCAATCTTTCCCAGCATCAGGGTCTTTTCCAGTAAGTCAGCTCTTCACATCAGGTGGCCAAAATATTGGAGTTTCAGCTTCAACATCAGTCCTTCCAATGAACACCCAGGACTGATCTCATTTAGGATGGACTGGTTGGATCTCCTTGCAGTCCAAGGGACTCTCAAGAGTCTTCTCCAACACCACAGTTCAAAAGCATCAATTCTTCAGTGCTCAGCTTTCTTCACAGTCCAACTCTCACATCCATACATGACCACTGGAAAAACCATAGCCTTGACTAGACGGACCTTTGTTGGCAAAGTAATGTCTCTGCTTTTAATATGCTGTCTAGGTTGGTCATAACTTTCCTTCCACGGAGTAAGCGTCTTATAATTTCATGGTGGCAATCACCATCTGCAGTGATTTTGAAGCCCAGAAAAATAAAGTCAACCACTGTTTCCACTGTTTCCCTATCTATTTTCCATGAAGTGGTTGACCAGATGCCATGATCTTAGTTTTCTGAATGTTGAGCTTTAAGCCAACTTTTTCACGAAACTAGTTACCTCTCATATTCAGTACTCTCCACTCCCTTTCTGGAGAAGGCAATGGCAACCACTCCAGTATGCTTGCCTGGAAAATCCCACGGACAAAGGAGCCTGGTAGACTGCAGTCCATGGGATTGCAAAGAGTCGGACACAACTGAGCGATTTCATTTTCACTTTCATGCATTGGAGAAGGAAATGGCAACCCACTCCAGTACTCTTGTCTGGAGAATCCCAGGGACAGAGGAGCCTGGTGGGCTGCTGTCTATGGGGTCTCACAGAGTCAGACACGACTGAAGCGACTTAGCAGCAGCAGCAGCAGCCACTCCCTTTCTTTCAGTTACAGAACAGTCAACACAACCCTTTTATCTAAAGGGAGACAATTTAGAAGAGTATTTTCTTTCATAAAGTAATTGAATTAATGATGCCTACAGAATTCGGGCCTCTCCAATGATCTGTTCTCTAAAATAGGCATAATCCAATTCAACTACTGGAAGTACCATGGTCTAAAAGTCAGCTCCAAAATAAAGACTGTCATGTTTGACCACTAAAATCTTTAGATCACACAGGTATCTAGATATGAACAGAGAAGGAGGACACAGGCCAAAACAACAGGGATCCCTGGGCAAACAAAAGTAAAGCAGACACCTCTAGACAGACAGAAAATCACACCTTTAAGGCGATAATATCCTGGAGGCAGACAAAGAAACATGGGGAAAATCAGGAATCTCTGATATCTAAATACAACCTGTTGTCATTAAGCCCTCATGACAATAAAATTAGGCTCACAGATAAAACATTATCATCATGCACAGGCTTCAGGATACTTCCAATCAAAGTTAAATAAACCCCCAAATTCTTCCTCTCCTAGGGAAGGTGGAAATGCAATGAAAATCAGGGAATACAACTCTAAACCCTTCTCTTCCCAGTGAATATTCCACTACTTCATTTCTAAGCCCTACATAACTGGCTAGCTAAAAAACTCAGGGCAGCTAGTCATCATAGTTTGCCCACTCTCCCCTTGAGAGTGTTGTTGTTGTTGTTCTTGTTCAGTCACTAAGTTTTGTCCAATTCTCTGCAATCCTATGGAGGCATGCCAGGGCTCCCTGTCATTCATCATCTCCTGGAGTTTGCTCAAACTCAAGTCCATTTAGTTAGTGATGCTTTCCAACCAACTCATCCTCTGTCTCTCTCTGCTCCTCCTGCCCTCAATCTTTCCCAGCATCAAGGTCTTTTCCAATAAGTTGGCTCTTTGCATCAGGTGGCCAAAGTATTGAAGCTTCAGCTTGAGTGTCAGTCCTTCCAATAAATATTCATGGTTGATTTCCTTTAAGATTGACTGGTTTGATCCCCTTGCAGTCCAAGGGACTCTCATGAGTCTTCTCCAGCACCACAGTTCAAAATCATCAATTCTTGGGCACTTAGCCTTCTTTATGGCCCAATTCTCACATCCTTACATGACTACTGAAAAAACCATAGCTTTGACTATATGGACCTATGTTGGCCAAAGGATGTCTCTGCTTTTTAATACACTGTCTAGGTTTGCCTTGAGAGCATATTATTGCTTAAATAAACCCTCATTTGCTTTCCTCACCTCCCTTTCCCCTCTCTGAATTCTTTCTGCACATGAGACAAGAATCTACTTCTCAATAACGTGTGACAAACTCCAGTAACATAGAGTGAGAACTGCCAATTAGGACTTTTATTAAAAATGATGTGGGATCAAAAGTCACTAGCAGGTTAAAGCACCTTCAAACCAAGCAGGAAAAGTCAAAGTCTTTGTGTCTCCTTCCCTTCCTTTCCCTCTACTACCCCTTTCTTTTTCCTTTTCCCTCCATGGGAACATTGTCCACTTGGACATGAGTTATAGACCAGACTTTCCAAGGCAGAGAATTATACAGGACAAACAGATCAACTGTAAAGCTTTTAGTGGTCAAATAGGGCTGGTGTAAGAAACCAAGGCTCATTTTTCCACCAGACACTTGCTGAATATTAGTGTTATGTGAGGTCAGAGGATGCTAGCATAGCAATTTTCTATTTAAGTCTGAATTTGGAATAAAGAGCTCATGATCTGAGCCACAGTGACCTCCTGGTCTTTTTTTTTTTTTTTTATTGCTGACTGTATAGAGTTTATCCATCTTTGGCTGCAAAGAATACAATCAATCTGATTTCCATTGACCATTGACCATTTGGTGATGTCCATGTGTAGAGCTGTCTCTTGTGTTGCTGGAAGAGAATGTTTGCTATGACCGGTGTGCTCTCTTCACCACACTCTTAGCCTTTGCCCTGCTACATTTTGTACTCCAAGGCCAAATGTACCGGTTATTCCAGGTATCTCTTGACTTCCTACTTTTGCATTCCATTGCCGTATGATGAAAAGGACAACTTTTTTTTTTTTCTTTTTGGTTTTAGTTCTAGAAGGTCTTATAGGTCTTCATAGAAGCTATGAAGTTCAACTTCAGTCTCTTTGGCATTAGTGGTTAGGGCATAGACTTGGATTACTGTGATGTTGAATGATTTGCCTTGGAAATGAACCGAGATCATTCTGTTGTTTTTGAGACTGCACCCAAGTACTGCATTTTGGACTGTTTTGTTGACTATAAGAGCTACTCTATTTCTTTTAAGGGATTATTGGCCACAGTAGTAGGTATAATGGTCATCTGAATTAAGTTCATCCATTCCCATCCATTTTAGTTCACTGATTTCTAAAATGTCAATGTTCACTCACCATCATCTCTTTGACCACTTTCAATTTACCTTGATTCATGGTTCTAACATTCCATATTGCTATGCAATATTGTTCTTTATAGCACTGAACTTTACTTTCACCAGAAGACATATCCACAACTGGGCATCATTTCTGCTTTGACTCAGCTTCTTTATTCTTTCTGGAGCTATTTCTCCACTCTTCTCCAGTATCATATTGGACACCTACTGACCTGCAGTGTTCATCTTTCAATGTTATATCTTTTATCTTTTCATACTGTTCATGGGGGTTCTCAAGGCAAGAATGCTAAAGTGATTTGCCGTTCCCTTCTCAGTGGACCATGTTTTGTCAGAACTCTCCACCATCTCCCATCCATCTTGGGTGGCCCTACAGTGCATAGCTCATAATTTTACTGAGTTGCACCAGCCTATGATCCATTTGTTCATTTGGGTTAGTTTTCTGTGATTGTGATTTTCATTCTATCTGTTGTTTGATGGATGAGGATAAGAGGCTTGTGATGAAAGGGACCGGCTGTGCATAAAACTGGGTCTTACTTTGATGGGCAGGGCTATGCTCAGTAAATTTTTAATCCAATTTTATACTGATGTGTGGGGCTGTACCTCTTCCCTTTAGTTTGGCCTGAGACACACCAGTCCTAGATTCTTCAGTCTCTGGTATACAATAGACTCTATGGTAGGGCGAATGGCAATCTCCTCTAAGAAGACTCATACTAGTATGCCAAGCCTCCCAAGATTGCTGCTGCCAGTGCCCATGACCTCACAGCAGGCCACTGTAGACCCATGCTTCCACCAGAGCCTCCAAAACACTCACAGGCAAGTCTCACTCAATCTCTTGTGAACCTGATTTTGGGGTGTATTATTTCATTTTTTCCTTCCTTTTTTTTACACAAACTATTGCAGACAAGATCCTGGCCTCAGTTCAGTTCAGTTCAGTCGCTCAGTCGTGTCTGACTCTTTGCGACCCCATGAATCGCAGCATGCCAGACTTCCCTGTCCATTACCAACTCCTGGAGTTCATTCAGACTCACATCCATCGAGTCAGTGATGCCATCCAGCCATCTCATCCTCTGTCTTTCAGTATACTATCATTTTGTCTTTTCATACTTTTCATGGGGTTCTCAAGGCAAGAATACTGAAGTGGTTTGCCATTCCCTTCTCCAGTGGACCACATTCTGCCAGATCTCTCCACCATGACCCGCCCGTCTACCAAACACATTAAGGAAGATATTAAAGTTTGAGGAAATAGCTTTAACTATTCATGGTAAAACTGATAATAGAAATGATGAAAAGTAAAGCAAGTGTTCCTTTGATCAATAGAAATTTTGACCTTTAAGGCTTAAGATCATGATGCAGTAAGCAAAATTGGTAACCATTATAAATTTAAAATCTTAAGTGCATTTTATCACTCTCTCACACACACACAAACACCCACATGGACACTAGGACATTCACATAACATATACAGAATTAAGAAAACTTTTTGTTTACCTTATTTTCACCACATATAGTGCCAGTTGCTACATATGTATAATCTCGTTCAAACGATGCTCTTGGCTTGCTTCTTAAATTTGTAGATACACACACAAGGCCTTGAAAGTAAGTATACTGAGTATCAAAATTTTTAAATGGCACTACTTCTGCATGAGTCCAGTGACAAACCAACTTTCCACAATTGATATTCCTGTAACATAGGACAGAAAATATTACCCATATGTCACTTAGTGACACAATATATTACTTAAATATCAATTCAAAATATGAGACTTAGTCACAATGTTAGTCAAAGGATAACACCAAGGATATTCAGAAACATACATCAACTTACAAAGTGTAACATATAAATTTATACTTATATACCATATTCATTTCTCTGTTGTATTAAGTGATTCCTTGTAGTATACACACATACACATATATTACATTTGAAAAATATATTATTTTTTTCTAAATACATACCTAAAACTACAAAATCCTCCATTACAGTTTCTGAACCGATCTTTATACTTATTCACTTCTTGAAAACATAGAAAAGAAGTCCCCTTTGCAACTGAAAATATAAGTTTCAGTTATTCATCTTGAAAACAACAATATTAAAAACTAAAAGTGTGAATTTATATGGAGACATCTAGTCAACAAAGCCCAGGCAGTATCATCTACTATAAATTTTTGGTGCCATCTGCTGGCTATATGGGATTCCCAGGTGCACAGTGGTAATGAATCTACCCAGTGCAGGAGACACAGGAGATGTTTGTTTGATCCCTGGGTCAGGAAGATCCCCTGGAGATGAAATGGCAATCCACTCAAGTATTCTTGCCTTGGAAATTTCATGGACAGAGGAACTGGGTGGGTTACAGTCTATATGGTTGCAAAAAGTCATACATGACTGAGTGGCTGAGTACTGCACTGCACTGCACTGGTTATGTATGAAGGAGAAACGGTTACTAAAAACTACCTCCTTGAGAATAGAAAACTATTATTACCCTACAGAAATTACTAACAAGTAAAACACTCATTTGCTCCCTTATCTGTAATTCTAATAGTCTACTCCATTTCCACCAATCACCTGAAATTTTACTATTATCCTATTCTTTTGTTTTATACTTACTAGATCTATTTTATACCTTGATATAGGTCAAAGTTTATTTTATTTGTAATTTATCTCCAAATTTACATTTAAACAATAATCATTATTATGGTGACAGGGTAGGTTACTAACCTAAAGATATAGTTTAAAAATAAACCATAGAAAAAAAGTACAAATATTACATCTTCCAAACAACTCTGCACACTGTATATTTGTGTCTCGGCATCTCCCACCAAAGCAATAGGTAGTCTTATTACTGCAAAATTCAAAATCAGCAGATTTCACATCAGGTATACAAGACTCAGAAATTCCGTTGCCATATACTTCAAAATCACATGAATCTGCACTTTTCCTACATATAAGTCCTCTTTCAGCTATCTGGGAGACAAAAAAAGCCAAATAACTGTTTCTAAAGTAGAAAAACAAAATATGATAATTTAAATAGTAGTTTTGTAACTGTAATTTCCATTATTATTGTATTTATAAGTATTTTAAAAGGCTTCCTTGGTGGCTCAGTTGGTTAAAAAAAAAAAAAAAAATCCTCCTGCAATGCAGGAGACCCAGGTTTGATCCCTGGGTTGAGAAGATCCCCTGGGTGAGGGAGATCCCCTGGAAAAGGAAATGGCAACCCACTTTAGTAGTCTTGCCTCGAAAACCTCATGGACAGAGGAGCCTGATGGGCTATAGTCCATGCGGTAGCAAAGAATCAGACACGACTTAGCGACTAAACCACTGCCAAGTATTTAAAGTTATGAATTTACTTAAAAGTTCTGGTGAAGTTGGACATAACTGATAGTTATAGAGCATTCCATCCAAAAATAGAAGAATACACATTCTTCTCAAGTGAACATGAAATATTCTCCAGGATTGACCATATGCTGGGCCACAAGATGAGCCCAGCATATTTAAGAAAATCAAAATCACATCCAGCATTTTTTTTTTATCACAAGGCTATGAGAATAGAAATAAACTACAAGAAAAAAACTATAAAAAAAAACACAAACACATAATGGCTAAACAATATGCTGCTAAACAACCAATAGATCACTGGAGAACTCAAAGTGGAAATTAGAAAATACCTGGAGACAAATGGAAACAAAAGCACAATGGTTCAAAACTGCAGCAAAAGCAGTTCTAAGAAGGAAGTTCATCACAATAAAATCTTACCTTAAGAAAGAAGAAAAATCTCAAAAAACCCAACTCAAATTTCACCTAAAACAACAAGAGAGAGGGGAACAACAACAACAAAAAAAACTAAACTAAAATTATAAATTTAGAGGGCCTTTCTGTTCAAGATGGTGGAGTAGAAGGACATGCACTCATCTCCTCCTACAAGAGCACCAAAATCGCCAAGTAGCTCTTGAACAACTATCAACAGGAGGTCACCAGATTCCACCAAAAAAAGATAATCTATATCTAAAGACAAAGAAGAAACCACAACAAGATGGTAGGAGGAGCACAAACATGATAAAATCAGATCCCATACCTGGTAGGTGGGCAACCCATGATTTGGAGAATAATAATACCAAAGAAGTTCTCCCACTATTGTGAAGGTTCTGAGCCTCATGTCAAGCTTCCCAGCTTGGGGATTTGGCAAAGAGACTGGGAATCCCCAGGGAATCTGACTTTGAAGGCCAGTGGGATTTGATTATAGGGCTTTCACAGGACTGGGGGAGGCAGAGACTTCACTTTTGGAGGGCAGAAAAAAAATCTGTGTGCACCAAAACCCAGGGGAAAAGAGTTCAGTGACCCCACAGAAGACTGAACCAGACATACCTGCTAGAGTTGGAATGTCTGCAACACTAGCATACACAACACACACACATGAGTGGACATGTGGGTCAGAAGTGACTCACTGTGGGGACACAGGCACTGGCAGCAGCAATCCTGGAAGAGGCCCTTCGCATAAGCCCCCTTGGAGGTCACTATTAACCTGATCATAGAGCCCATACACCCAAGGGTTGGGTCACCTCTGGTCAAAAAACTCCACTCATCAGTGGATAATTGGATTATCATTTTAGTGAGCATAGCCCTGCTCACCAGAGCAAGACCCAGTTTTCCCCACCACTAATCCCTTCCACAGTTTATTGTGATCCACACAGTCAAAGGCTTGGTTGGGCACAGTCAATAAAGCAGAAATAGATGTTTTTCTGGAACTCTCTTGCTTTTTTGATGATTCAGCGGATGTTGGCAATTTGATCTCTGGTTCTTCTGCCTTTTCTAAAACCAGCCTGAACATCTGGAAGTTCATGGTTC
>NW_011494808.1:591394-592510 GCF_000754665.1 Bison bison bison | reverse complement strand
CACATATTGCTGAAGCCTGGCTTGGAGAATTTTGAGCATTACCTTACTAGTGTGTGAGATGAGTGCAATTGTGCAGTAGTTTGAGCATTCTTTGGCATTGCCTTTCTTTGGGATTGGAATGAAAACTGACCTTTTCTAGTCCTGTGGCCACTGCTGAGTTTTCCAAATGTGCTGGCATATTGAGTGCAGCACTTTCACAGCATCATCTTTCAGGATTTGGAATAGCTCAACTGGAATTCCATCACCTCCACTAGCTTTGTTCGTAGTGATGCTTTCTAAGGCCCACTTGACTTCACATTCCAAGATGTCTGGCTCTAGGTCAGTGATCACACCATCATGATTATCTGGGTCGTGAAGATCTTTTTTGTAGAGTTCTTCTGTGTATTCGTGCCATCTCTTCTTAATATCTTTTCTGCTTCTGTTAGGTCCATACCATTTCTGTCCTTTATTGAGCTCATCTTTGCATGAAATGTTCCCCAGGTATCTCTAGTTTTCTTAAAGAGATCTCTAGTCTTTCCCATTCTGTTGTTTTCCTGTATTTCTTTGCATTGGTCGCTGAAGAAGGCTTTCTCATCTCTTCTTGCTATTCTTTGGAACTCTGCATTCAGATGCTTATATCTTTCCTTTTCTCCTTTGCTTTTTGCTTCTTTTCTTTTCACAGCTATTTGTAAGGCCTCCCCAGACAGTCATTTTGCTTTTTTGCATTTCTTTTCCATGGGGATGATCTTGATCCCTGTCTCCTGTATTGCCGGGGACCAGCCCCAGCTGATCCAGGGTATTCGAAGGAGAGACGGCCTAGGAGACTATTTATATGCTAATTAGAGATATAGAGAACAATAGAATGAGGATAGCTCAGTAGGAAAATTCAGTGGAGAAAAGAAGCTGAGTAGCTTGGTTTATGCGGGAGACCAATAAAACTTCAAGACAAGAAGTTTGCACCACTTACGTAGGCCGCAGGCGCCCTCTCAAATAGCGGAAGATGCCTCACCCTAGACACCTTCTCGAGTGGGTCTTAGAAGCCCAGGCATAATTAGTAAGCGTGGTGGGTTCCGCGCTCCAGATGGAGACTCAGCTGGAAGTTAAAGGGAAGAATGACATGGGGAGACCAAGCGCTGG
>NW_011494808.1:589831-591081 GCF_000754665.1 Bison bison bison | reverse complement strand
CTTTGCGTATGCCGAGCCTCCTTCCTCATGACCTTTGTCATGAGCAGAGTGCCTCACCGGCTCCCCGCACTGTATAATGTCACTAACCTTTGTCCATAGTTCATCAGGGACTCTATCTATCAGATCTGGCAAACCACTTCAGTATTCTTGCCTCGAGAACCCCATGAACAGTATGAAAAGGCAAAATGATAGGATACTGAAAGAGGAACTCCCCAGGTAGGTAGGTGCCCAATACGCTACTGGAGATGAGTGGAGAAATAACTCCAGAAAGAATGAAGAGATGGAGCCAAAGCAAAAACAACACTCAGTTATGGATGTGACTGGTGATAGAAGCAAGGTCCGATGCTGTAAAGAGCAATATTGCATAGGAACCTGGAATGTTAGGTGTATTCTTACTTGGGATTTATATTGCCTGAGACTCTCTGTGCTTCCTGGACTTGGTTGACTATTTCTTTTCCAATGTTAGGGAGGTTTTCAGATATCATTTCTTCAAATATTTTTTCATGTCCTTTCTCTTCTCTTTCTGGGACCCCTGTAATGCAAATGCTGGTGCAGTTAATGTTATCCCAGAGGTCTCTTAGGCTGTCTTCATTTTTTTTTTTTTTCATTCTTTTTCTATATGCTGTTCAGCGGCAGTGATTTCCAACATTCTGTCCTCCAGTTCACTTACCCATTCTTCTGCATCAGTTATTCTGCTATTGATTCTTTCATTTGTCTCTCTCTCCCTCTCTATTTTATTTTTTTGTTTGTTTGTTTTTTAGTGCTTCTAGCTCTTTTGTTAACATTTCTTTCATCTTTTCAATCTTTGCCTCCATTCTTTTCCCAAGGTCCTGGATTATCTTTTACTGGAAAGTTTCCTAGGTCTCCACTTCATTTGGTTGTTTTTCTGGGGTTTTATCTTGTCCTTTCATCTGGAACAAAGCCCTCTGCTTTTTCATCCTGCTTAACTTTCTGTCATGTGGTTTGGTTCTAGCTGCTGTAGGACTGTGGTTCTTCTTGCTTTTTCTGTCTGCCCACTGGTGGATGATGCTAAGGAGCCTGTGTAAGCTTCCTGATGGAAGGGACTCAGTTCAGTTGCTCAGTCGTGTCCAACTTTTTGTGACCCCATGAATTGCAGCACACTGGGCCTCCCTGTCCATCACCGACTCCCAGAGTTCACTCAAACTCACGTCCATTGAGTTGGTGATGCCATCCAGCCATCTCATCCTCTATCATCCCCTTTTCCTCCTGCCCCCAATCCCTCCCAGCAT
>NW_011494808.1:588962-589731 GCF_000754665.1 Bison bison bison | reverse complement strand
CTTATCAAAAACCAAGGTTTCTTTCCTGCAAATTTATCGTATACAAATGGTTTAGGTGATTTACATCATCTTCTGGCCAGAAGGCCTACTAACATTTTATGACTCTTGACAAGGACTTATCAACAAAGACTTATTTTCTCTAAGAGTAATTATTTTAAGGTTTGGCACCATCTTCCAAAGATAAAATTGCATTCCTATAGGGCGGATGTGTAATGGGCTTACAACAAAGGAAAGGATTTATTACCTTAAGGGTCTAAAGTTACTAACACCAAGGCCACTACTTATTTTTTCTATATACCAACTATTAATTAATACACATTCAAGGATACAATTCAGGGGATGTGAAAACTTGGCAACAAGCATTGACTCATCAATGAAATCCTTTACTAGTTTATTCTGACAGTTTCTAACTCTCGGAGAGGCTCTAAGCTATTTGAATATCTTAAGCTTCCCGTGCCTCTGGAGGCTAGGAAACTGTGAACAATTGTATGCACAGCTGCAGGAGTCCGGGTAAACTTGTCAGGCGAGTTAGAGAGCCATCTGAGAAGTTTGGATTTAAACACTCCTAATTGCCCAGGAACTTTATTAATTGGAGCTGTAAGTTGACTCTTTGACAGAGAGAGAGAGATGGTGGTAGGGGACAGCCCCCAGTAAAGTCAGAGGTGAGAGCACAAAGCAATAAAGTAGGCAGACTCTGGTTTTTTGGGGGAAAATGCTCGAGAATATCTGGGGGGACTCCTGAGGCTCGATCCCGCCTTTGCGTATGCCG
>NW_011494808.1:588468-588862 GCF_000754665.1 Bison bison bison | reverse complement strand
GTTATCTAGGTTGGTCATAACTTTCCTTCCAAGGAGTAAGCGTCTTTTAATTTCATGGCTGCAGTCACCATCTGCAGTGATTTTGGTGCCCACAAAAATAAAGTCTGACACTGTTTCCACTGTTTTCCCATCTATTTCCCAGGAAGTAATGGGACCAGATGCCATGATCTTCGTTTTCTGAATGTTGAGCTTTAAGCCAACTTTTTCACTCTCCTCTTTCACTTTCATCAAGAGGCTTTTTAGTTCCTCTTAACTTTCTGCCATAAGGGTGGTGTCATCTGCATATCTGAGGTTATTGATATTTCTCCCGGAAATCTTGATTCCAGCTTGTGCTTCTTCCAGCCCAGCGTTTCTCATGATGTACCCTGCATAGAAGTTAAATAAGCAGGGTGAC
>NW_011494808.1:586631-588368 GCF_000754665.1 Bison bison bison | reverse complement strand
TCAGTTTTCATTCCAATCCCAAAGAAAGGCAATGCCAAAGAATGCTCAAACTACTGCACAATTGCACTCATCTCACACACTAGTAAGGTAATGCTCAAAATTCTCCAAGCCAGGCTTCAGCAATATGTGAACCATGAACTTCCAGATGTTCAAGTCGGTTTTAGAAAAGAGCCACCAGTATATGCCCCAAGGACTCAAGTTCTAATTAAGTCTGGAAATATGGCTCCCCAAAGGTTCAACTCTAGCCCATATGGAAGGACTTCTATTCTGTAATACTTTCTACCCCCACAGCAGTCAAGGTACCAGGATACGATTACTGGATTCACTACTCATGAGTCAAACAATGGAAGAAGACAGAAGAGGACACTCAAAACACCTGTCAACAAACTACAACATGCAGTGCCAGTTCAACAAGGATATATAAAACTACACCCGACCACAGAAAATATCACTCACCTTTAGATGGACACTGCTATAAGGACTCTGAGGCTTGATACCAGCAAGACGGGGAGGCCCAATGCCCCTTATCATCCCAACTCAGGAGAGAGTAGCCAGAGAGACCTCGACACCTCTACTCCCAAAGAATTGGGCCTCCCGTCTCTTGAAGGGGAACTGTTAGGTAGTTACAATAGGAAAAAGGAGCCCAAAAAGCCGGTGGCAAAAAGACAAAGAAGGGAGAGGCCTGCAAAAATGGAACAAAGGAAGGTCTGAAGACCGGAGTGAGAACCTCAGGTGAAATAAACAGCCCTCATGGCTAGCCCAATTTACAGAGGGCAGGTTCAGGAGGAGGAGAAAAAACATATAAGAAGAGAAGCCAAATTGAACCCCTTTCTTTTGGGTTGGCCCATCCTCATGCCTTGAGGATGTATTTTCCTTTGCTTGCAAAATATAACTGAGCTGTAACAGAGCTGTAACACCCGTCCACGGTTTCAAATTTTTGCTGTGGCGAGATAGAACCGAGGAAATCACACACTCCCCTGACACTAAGAAAAGTATAAGAAGGAAAATACACTAAAACACAATAAATGAATCGTAATGTACTCTTAAAACTGTTCAAGTAATTCAGTAGAAGGGAACTGCACAGAATAAAGATCCCAGGAAAATTTCCACATAAATAAGCTTTCCTCTCCAAATTTTTTTTTTTTTTTGAAAGATGCAAGAGCAACTCAGTGCAGAAGAACAGCGCTTCCCAGAAATGTTGTCAGAACACTTCTACATCCCCAAGTCAAGTGAGTGAGAGATCAGATCAGATCAGTCGCTCAGCTGTGTCCGACTCTTTGTGACCCCATGAATCACAGCACGCCAGGCCTCCCTGTCCATCACCAACTCCTGGAGTCCACTCAGACTCACATCCATCGAGTCAGTGATGCCATCCAGCCATCTCATCCTCTGTCGTCCCCTTTTCCTCTTGCCCCCAATCCCTCCCAGCATCAGAGTCTTTTCCAATGAGTCAACTCTTCGCATGAGGTGGCCAAAGTATTGGAGTTTCAGCTTTAGCATCAGTCCTTCCAATGAACACCCACGACTGATCTCCTTTTGAATGGACTGGTTGGATCTCCTTGCAGTCCATGGGAGTCTCAAGAGTCTTCTCCAACACCACAGTTCAAAAGCATCAATTTTTCGGCACTCAGCTTTCTTCACAGTCCAACTCTCACTCCATACATGACCACAGGAAAAACCATAGCCTTGACTAGACGGACCTTTGTTGGCAAAGTAATGTCTCTGCTTTTCAATATG
>NW_011494808.1:585310-585604 GCF_000754665.1 Bison bison bison | reverse complement strand
CTGTTGTTCCATGTCCAGTTCTAACTGTTGCTTCCTGACCTGCATACAGATTTCTCAAGAGGCAGATCAGGTGGTCTGGTATTCCCATCTCTTTCAGAATTTTCCACAGTTTGTTGTGATCAGCACAGTCAAAGGGTTTGGCATAGTCAATAAAGCAGAAATAGATGATTTTCTGGAACTCTCTTGCTTTTTCCATGATCCAGCGGATGTTGGCAATTTGATCTCTGGTTCTTCTGCCTTTTCTAAAACCAGCTAGAACATCTGGAAGTTCATGGTTCACATTGCTGAAGCCTG
>NW_011494808.1:579636-584294 GCF_000754665.1 Bison bison bison | reverse complement strand
TTTGTTTCCAAGGCAAACCATTCAATATCACAGTAATCCAAGTCTATGCCCCAACCAGTAACGCTGAAGAAGCTGAAGTTGAATGGTTCTATGAAGACCTACAAGACCTTTTAGAACTAACACCCAAAAAAGATGTCCTTTTCATTATAGGGGACTGGAATGCAAAAGTAGGAGGTCAAGAAACACCTGGAGTAACAGGCAAATTTGGCCTTGGAATACGGAATGAAGCAGGGCAAAGACTGATAGAGTTCTGCCAAGAAAATGCACCGGTCATAACAAACACCCTCTTCCAACAGCACAAGAGAAGACTCTATACATGGACATCACCAGGTGGTCAACACCAAAATCAGATTGATTATATTCTTTGCAGTCAAGTGAGTGAACACTGATGTAAATCTCACACTTCATACAAAATCATCTCAACTGAATACACTTTTAAATGTAAATAAAACTATAAAATTTTTAGGGAAAAAAATAACACATAGAATCTTCAGGAACCCTAGGGCTACACAAATTTCTTAGGTTTGACAGCCAAGCTACCATTCATAGAAGGAAACACTGATAAATTAATTCCTATTAAAATGGAAATATCTCATCAGTCACAGAAATTACTATGAGGATGAAAGGACAAACTACAGACTGGGAGCAAATATCTGCAAACCACATACCTGGCAAAGGATTTGTAATACATAAAATCCTCAACAGTCAATAGTGAAAAACCAACCCATCCAATTAAAAAATGGGCAAGACATTAACAGATATTTCACAAAAGGTGATAGACAGGTACAGGAAACTATAGTCAACATTATTCATCAGAGAAATATGAGTCAAAATTATATGAGGTAAATTACACATCTGTCACAACAGCCAAACTAAAGTTTAAATAGTAAAAAATGGCAAGAATGCAGATACTCCCTTCTCTCTCATTCATTGCCAGAAGAAAGTTAAAATGGTACAGCCACTCTTCAGAAAAGACTGGTGATTTCTGTAAAAAATAAATACATACTCATCATATAATCTGGCAATGTTATTCCTGGGTATGTATTCCAGAGAAGTAAAAATTCACACTCACTCCACAAACTGTACATCAACATTCACATAAGAAGACTTCTCAATTGCTTAAAGATGGGAAAGCACCAAAATATCTCTCAACTGCTGAAGTGTGTGAGAATCACAAAACCTGGTGTTTCTTTACTGGAAAGTGGCTGTTGAGGAATTCAGTTTTTTGAAAATAGATTTCACATGACTAAGAGATTTTTATATCACTTCTATCAATTTGGATAGGTTGTAGTTTTCAAGCAAGCTGTCCATTTCATCTAAATAATCATATTTATTGGTATAAATCTCTGGTAATACTCCAAGCTATCATTTTACTTTCTTCATGACTAGTAATATCTCCTTTCACCCTTAATATTGGTGGAATTTGTTTCTGATCTAGATAAGTCTTACTGGGGGTTAGCAATTTTATTCCTCCTTTTCAATAACTAAATTCAGAGCTGTAATTTTTCCATTCTTTCCCCTTATCTATATCATTGATTTCTGAACTTCTTGCATTATTTCCTTAGTCTATTATGTTTCAATCCTCTATAGCGTATCATAGTTTGTATCTGAAGGCAATGAAAGTAATGGAACCTTCCTGCTGGCTATGAGGTGGGGAGTGTGTTAGTGATAGTGTCTCTTAGTCTAGGGCTTGATCCTTCCTCCAAAGACTTAGACTTTCTGCCTTAGCTGAATGCCTGGGGTTTTAGCAATATCACTTTGCACTGCCTGGATGAAAATCCAACATCTCCCAACACTGTTTCATAATTTACTCTCTCCTGTTTACAATAGAGTCTTACCTACCACATATACAGTCTAATCTTCAGGGAAAAAAGGACAACTCCCCTCTCCTAAAAAAATGCACATCAATACATAGCCCTTCTTTATCTCTGGCCCTGTGTCCTTCAAGTTCCAGCTGCTTCAGCAACCCTAACTCTGAAAAACTCTTAAAACCCAAACTTCTAAGGAGTCCTAGTTGATTCAACTCTTGTCCTATAGTTAAGACATTATTCCCAGTCAGAGGACCAAGTTCAATGTGAGGCTCACCTTCTGTGCTTTCTTTCTGTCAGAGGAAGAATCCCTGATTTTTTTTTTAATTGTCAAATGTCGGAAACAAAGTTTCTCATGATTTCTGTCCTGCTTTCTACTTGTAGATGGTGAGAAAGACAAATGATGTACCAGTTACCACTTTTTAAATTTCATTCTCTCTGAACTGCAGCACAGCAACAGAATCTGACCAATCTCTTGCATTTGTTTCTTCCCCATCATCTATTCTGGCAAAGTACATATCTTAAACTAAAGCTAACTTCCTTATATTCTTTTAAACATTTCTTGACCCTTATGTGCATTTGAGAATAGAATTCAAATTCCCATGGCTTTCATGTAAATATATTCAGATTCTGTACCCAATAAGATTTTGAAAATTTACTTTTCTGTGCTTTTTCTATGAAGTGGTTTTCCACTATGCCCTCCACTTCTCAGGTGCTATGATACCTCCATCAAAACTTCTCCTTGTGTTTAGTAGCTTCTCAATTCCAGTTCCCATTTTTCTCTCCTCTCAAGACTACTGCTACTTCCAGAGAGTGTAAATGACCTTTTCAGGAAAGTGATTCTTGAGTTCCAAATTTTAAAATACTCATTCTATTCAATATGCTTTCATACTAATTGCCACATTATATTTAGGTTTGGGATCAATTTATTTGCCCAACAATTGGGCTGAGTATAAAGCAGGCCACTTCTTCCCATCAATGGCACCATCACCACATAAATATAAAAATCTACAAAACATAAAGCAAAACTCACCTGTATAAATCAAGAATCTGAAAACAACATCCCTGACTTGCTGTATGAATACATCAGGAAATGAGAACCTAAAAATGACCTAATTCAACTAAAATAAAAGCACTTTGTTTTAACAACAGCATTAATAAAAGGAACTTCCAGAGTCATGAAATTAAACAACTTAAGCTTCTACTTTATAAGCTTAAACATACAAAAATTAAATGGGTTCATTTTCTCCATTGTCTACATTTATTTCTGATAGCATATTATGTATATAAGTGAAAACAAGAGCCAGAACGACCAGATACAGGTGTGAGCGCTGTAATGACACAGATTGGTGTATAATAAAATCCAAAACTTCCAGATTCCCACAGCAAATTTTTTAATATAGATTCAACCATCAATACATCTCATGGCATAAATCTTTTTTTTTATAAATTGCCAATAAGTAGACATAGGTCGATAAATAACAAAAAAGTCATGCTTATTTCATTAGCTTGTTTTCATGAAGTTCAGTACAGTTCAGTTCATATGCTCAGTCATGTTCGACTCTTTTCGACCCCATGAACCGCAGCACGCCAGGCTTCCCTGTCCATCACCAAATCCTAGAGTCCACCCAAACCCATATCCATTGAGTTGGTGATGCCACCCAACCATCTCATCCTCTGTCGTCCCCTTCTCCTCCTGCCCTCAATCTTTCCCAGCATCAGGGACTTTTCCAATGAGTCAGCTCTTCGCATCAGGTGGCCAAGACCACCCAGGACTGATCTCCTTTCGGATGGACTCATTGGATCTCCTTGCAATCCAAGGGACTCTCAAGAGTCTTCTCCAACACCACAGTTCAAAAGCAATTCTTCAGAGCTCAGCTTTCTTTATAGTCCAACTCACATCCATACATGACCACTGGAAAAACCATAGCCTTGACTAGACAGACCTTTGCTGGCAAAGTAATGTCCCTGCTTTTGAATATGCTGTCTAGGTTGGTCATAACTTTCCTTCCAAGGAGTAAGCATCTTTTAATTTAGTGGCCGCAATCACCATCTGCAGTGATTTTGGAGACCCCCCAAAAAAGTCAGCTACTATTTCCACTGTTTCCCCATCTATTTGTCATGAAGTGATGGGACTGGATGCCATGATCTTAGTTCATGAAGTTATCCTGTGCTAAAAACAACCTCCAAATTCCCAGTGCCTTAAAATTCTTTATAAGGACTGTTTACAAGGTTACTGCAAGTTCAGCTCCACATTGCCTTCATTCTGGAACCTCGGAAATGGCATGGTCCCTCCATGGAAACTGTTTCTCATGTAGCTAAAGGAGAAAAATTGCAGAAACACAATAGATCTTAAAGCCTTTGCTTAGAAGCAGTGTTCTAGTCTTTGGTTCAAATATCATAAGTTATTTCTATAGACAAGCGTGATATAAATGGGGTATGGAGCTATAATCTTCTCATAAGGTGGATGGTGATTATCTTGGAACAATCTAACATCATATTTATGGTAAACATGAGATAGGTTGGAACCTGAACTCTTTACTGAAATGCTTGACCTGGACAAATGTCTCCTCAAGTAACCAGTGACAGAGGAACTATAAGAGACGAAAAGTAACTGCCTACATGAGCAGTCTGGGCAAGTATGAACAGTAAGACACAAAAAGGCCACAACGTGACTTCTGAGGTGCAAGGAGAAAAAACGGTGCATGATGCTGTACACACCACCACCAAGGGAACCTGCAGACTGTTGCAGACAAGCCAATTCTGACTTCATGTTGGAACTGTTTCTTTGACTTGCTTTTCATTGCTTTTGTTACTGTAATCATACAGAATGGCCTGCCTCAGAGAATC
>NW_011494808.1:579402-579536 GCF_000754665.1 Bison bison bison | reverse complement strand
ATGGCCTGCCTCAGAGAATCCCACCCCTCTGCCTAACTGTTAACCTTAAGTGCCTTTGTTCAGAACCAGGTGATGCAGATGGCAGGAAGGAAGAAACTAACATGTCTTCTGCCAGAGGCTTTGGAGAAGGCAAT